>NC_037689.1:108656625-108896845 GCF_003255815.1 Theropithecus gelada | reverse complement strand
AGAAAGAAAGAAAGAAAGAAAGAAAGAAAGAAAGAAAGAAAGAAAGAGAGAGAGAAAGAGAGAGAGAGAGGGAGGGAGGGAGGGAGGAAGGAAGGAAGGAAGGAAGGAAGGAAGGAAGGAAGGAAGGAAGGAAGGAAGGGGAAGACGGCACAAACCAATATCCTTCATGAGTATAGATTCAAAAATTCTTAACAAAATATTAGTCAATAGAATTCAGCATTATTTGAAAAGACTTATACATCATGACCAACTAGGGTTTATTCCGTGGATGCAAAGTTAGTTCAATATTACAAAATCAATCATTGTAATCCACCATATCAATAGGTTAAATAAGAAAAATAATATAATCTTATCAATTGATGCAGGAAAGCAATTGATAAAATCTAACGCTCATTCCTGACAATAAAAAAACAAACCAAACCCACCTCTCAGAAAACTAGGAGTGGGGCGGGGGGGGGTCTGCCTTAAAAAAAAACAAACAAATGAACAAATAAAAAACAAAAACAAAAAATAGCCAATTGAAACCAATAATAAATAAAAGAGGATTACACAACTATAACCTACTGGGATTCATCCCAGGAATTCAAGGTTGTTTTAACATCTACAAAATCAATTAACGTAATATACCACTTAAATACCATTAAGGACAAAACCACATGATCGTTTCAATAGGCACTGAGAAAGACATTTTACAAAATTTAACACACTTTTATGATAAAGTACTCAACAAGCTACAGATAGGAAGGAACTTCGTCAACATGGTAAAGAGCATCTATGAAAAACCCACCGCTAACGTCATTATTAATAGTGAAAGACTGAAAGATTTCCCCCTAAGATTAGGAACAAAATATATATCCACCTTTGTCATTTCTAGTCAATATTGTATTGGAGGCTCTAGCCAGGACAATTATGCAAGAAAATGAAGTAAAAGCCACCCTGATTGGAAAGAAATAATTTAAATAGTCTCTAATTGCAGATGACATGACCAGTGTCCAGAAAATCCAGAGGAATCCACTAAAAATAATTAGAACTAATAAACAATTAAATAGGGTTGCAGGGTACAAGATAATTGTACAAAATATCAATTTTATTTGTACACAGTAGCAGTAAGCAAACCAAAAATGAAATTAAGAAATTGATTCCATTTACAATAGCATCAAAAAATAAAATATTTAGAAATAAATTTACCAAAATAAGTAGAAACTTATAAAATGAAAAATACAAAACATTGCTGAAAGAAATTAAAGAAAACCTAAGCAAATGGAAAGACATTCCATGTCCTTGGATTAGAAGACTTAACATTGTTAAGATGACAAAACTCTCCAAATTAATCTACAGATTTAACACAATCCCTATCAAAATTACAGCTGCATTTTAAAAATAGAAATTGGCAAGATGTTCCTAAAATTTTTACAATATTTTGTATGGAAATGCAAGATACCCCAAATAGTTAAAACAATCTTGGAAAGAACAACAAAGTTGGAGGACTAATAATTCCCAATATTAAAACTTACTAGAAAGCTACAGTAATCAAGAGAGTATAGTACTGTCATTAAAAAATATATATCTTATACATATATATCTTATATATATTTTATCTTATCTCAAACTGATTTAAACAAAAGCTAAACCTAATATCACAATGATGAAAGACCGAATGTTTTTCTCTTAAGATTGAGAATGAAGCACTGATTTTTTTATTATTATTATACTCTAAGTTCTAGGGTACATGGGCACAACGTGCAGGTTTGATAAATAGGTATACATGTGCCATGTTGGTTTGCTGCCCCCATCAACTCATCATTTACATTAGGTATTTCTCCTAATGCTCTCCGTCCCCCAGCCCCCCACCCCCCGGCACCGACACACCCTGGTGTGTGATGTTCCGCGCTCTGTGTCCAAGTGTTCTCATTGTTCAATTGCCACCTATGAGTGAGAACACGTGGTGTTTGGTTTTCTGTCTTTGTGATAGTTTGTTGAAAATGATGGTTTCCAGTTTTATCCATGTCCCTGTAAATCACATGAACTCATCCTTTCTATGGCTGCATAGTATTCCATGGTGTATACGGGCCACATTTTCTTAATCCAGCCTATCATTGATGGACATTTGGGTTGGTTCTGAGTCTTTGCTATTGGGAATAGTGCCGCAATAAACATACATATGCGTGTGTCTTTATAGTAGCATGATTTATAATCTTTTGGGTATATACAAACCAGTGGGATTGCTGGGTCAAATGGTAATTCTAGTTCTAGATCCCGGAGGAATTTCCACACTGTCTTCCACAATGGTTGAACTAATTTACACTCCCACCAACAATGTAAAAGCGTTCCTATTTCTCCACATCCTCTCCAGCATCTGTTGTTTCTTGACTTTTTAATGATTACCATTATAACTGGCATGAGATGGTATCTCACTGTGGTTTTGATTTGCATTTCTCTGATGACCAGTGATGATGAACATTTTTTCATATGTCTGTTGGCTGCATAGATGTCTTCTTTAGAGAAGTGTCTGTTCATATCCTTTGCCCACTTTTTGATGGGGTTGTTTGTTTTTTTCTTGTAAATATGTTTGAGTTCTTTGTAGATTCTGGATATTAGCCCTTTTTCAGATGGGTAGATTGCAAAAATTTTCTCCCATTCTGTAGGTTGCCTGTTCACTCTGATGGTAGTTTGTTTGTGGTGCAGAAGCTCTTTAGTTTAATTAGATCTCATTTGTCTATTTCGGCTTTTGTTGCCATTACTTTTGGTGTTTTTGTCATGAAGTCCTTGCCCATGCCTATGTCCTGAATGGTATTGCCTAGGTTTTGTTCCAGGGTTTTCATGGTTTTAGGTCTAACATGTAAGTCTTTAATCCATCTTGAATTAATTTTTGTATAAAGTGTAAGGAAGGGATCCAGTTTCAGCTTTCCACATATGGCTAGCCAGTTTTCCCAGCACCATTTATTAAATAGGGAATCCTTTCCCCATTTCTTCTTTCTGTAAGGTTTGTCAAAGATCAGATGGTTGTAGATGTGTGGTGTTATTTCTGAGGCCTCTGTTCTATGCCATTGGTCTATATCTGTGTTTTGGTACCAGTACCATGCTGTTTTGGTTACTGCAGCCTTGTAGTATAGTTTGAAGTCAGGTAGCGTGATGCCTCCAGCTTGGTTCTTTTTGCTTAGGATTGTCTTGACAATGCAGGCTCTGTTTTGGTTCCACATGCACTTTAAAGTAGTTTTCTCCAATTCTGTGGAGAAAGTCATTGGTAGCTTGATGGGAATGGCATTGAATTTATAAATCACTTTGGGCAGTATGGCCACTTTCATGATATTGATTCTTCCTATCCATGAGCATGGAATGTTCTTCCAGTTGTTTGTGTCCTATTTTATTTCGTTGAGCAGTGGTTTGTAGCTCTCCTTAAAGAAGTCCTTCACATTCCTTGTTAGTTGGATTCCTAGGTATTTTATTGTCTTTGTAGCAATTGTGCATAGGAGTTCACTCATGATTTAGCTCTCTGTTTGTCTGTTAATGGTGTATAGGAATGCTTGTGATTTTTGCCATTGATTTTGTATCCTGAGACATTGCTGAATTTGCTTATCTGCTTAAGGAGATTTTGGGCTAAGATGATGGAGTTTTCTAAATATACAATCATGCCATCTGCAAACAGAGACAATTTGATTTCCTCATTTCCTAATCGAATACTCTTTATTTCTTTCTCTTGCCTGATTGCCCTGGCCAGAACTTCCAAGACTATGCTGAATAGGAGTGGTGAGAGAGGCATCCTTGTCTTGTGGTGTTTTCAAAGGGAATGCTTCCAGTTTTTGCCCATTCAGTATGATATTGACTGTGGGTTTGTCATAAAAGCTCTTATTATTTTGAGATATGTTCCATCAATCCTAGTTTATTGAGAGTTTTTAGCATGAAGGGCTGCTGAATTCTGTCAAAGGCCTTTTCTGCATCTATTGAGATAATCATGTGGTTTTTGTTGGTGGTGCTGTTTATGTGATGGATTACGTTTATTGATTTATGTATGTTGAACCAGCCTTGCATCCCAGGGATGAAGCCGACTTGATAGTGGTGGATAAGCTTTTTGATGTGCTGCTGTATTCGGTTTGCCAGTATTTTATTGAGGATTTTTGCATCGATGTTCATATTGGTCTAAAATTCTCTTTTTTTGTTGTGTCTCTGCCAAGCTTTGGTATCAGGATGATGTTGGCCTCATAAAATGAGTTAGGGAGGATTCTCTCTTTTTCTATTGATTGGAATAGTTTTAGAAGGAATGGTACCAGCTCCTCTTTGTACCTCTAATAGAATTCGGCTGTGAATCCATCTGGCCCTGGACTTTTTTTTGTTGTTAGGATATTAATTATTGCCTCAGTTTCAGAGCCTGTTATGGGTCTACTCAGAGATTCAACTTCTTCTTGGTTTAGTCTTTAGAGGGTGTATGTGTCCAGGAATTTATCCCTTTCTTCTAGATTTTCGAGTTTATTTGCATAGAAGTGTTTATAGTATTCTCTGGTGTTAGTTTATATTTCTGTGGGATCGGTGGTGATATCCTCTTTATCATTTTTTATTGCATCTATTTGATTTGGGGTGGAGAGTTCTGTAGATGTCTATTAGGTCTGCTTGTTGCAGAGCTGAGTTCAGGCCCTGGATATCCTTGTTAACCTTCTGTCTCGTTGATCTGTCTGACATTGACAGTGGGATGCTAAAGTCTCCCATTATTATTGTGTGGGAGTCTAAGTCTCTTTGTAGGACTCTAAGGACTTGCTTTATGAATCTGGGTGCTCCTGTATTGGGTGCATACATATTTAGGGTAGTTAGCTCTTCTTGTTGAATTGATCCCCTTACCGTTATGTAATGGCCTTCTTTGTCTCTTTTGATCGTTATTGGTTTAAAATCTGTTTTATCAGAGACTAGGATTGCAACCCCTGCCTTTTTTTTTTTTTTTTTTTTTTTTTTTTTGCTTTCCATTTGCTTGGTAGATCTTCCTCCATCTATTTATTTTGAGCCTATGTGCATCTTTGCATGTGAGATGGGTCTCCTGAATAAGCACACTGATGGGTCTTGACTCTTTATCCAATTTGCCAGTCTGTGTCTTTTAATTGGGGCATTTAGCTCATTTACACTTAAGGTTAATATTGGTATGTGTGAATTTGATCCTGTCATTATGATGTTAGCTAGTTATTCTGCCCTTTAATGGATGCAGTTTCTTCATAGCATCGATGATATTTACAATTTGGCCTGTTTTTTGCAATGGTTGGTACTGGTTGTTTCTTTCTACGTTTAGTGCTTCCTTCAGGAGCTCTTGTAAGGCAGACCTGGTGGTGACAAAATCTCTCAGCATTTGCTTTTCTGTAAAGAATTTCATTTCTCCTTCACTTATGAAGCTTAGTTTGCATGGATATGAAATTCTGGGTTGGAAATTCTTTTCTTTAAGAATGTTGAATATTGGCCCCCACTCTCTTCTGGCTTGTAGAAGTTTCTGCAGAGAAATCTTCTGTTAGTCTGATGGGCTTCCCTTTGTGGATAACTCGACCTTTCTCTCTGGCTGCCCTTAAACCTTTTTCCTTCATTTCAACTTTGGTGAATCTGACAATTATGTGTCTTGGAGCTGCTGTTCTTGAGGAGTATCTTTGTGGTGTTCTCTGTATTTCCTGAATTTGAATGTTGGCCTGCCTTGCTAGGTTGGGGAAGTTCTCCTGGATAATATCCTGAAGAGTGTTTTCCAACTTGGTTCCGTTCTCCCCATCACTTTCAGGTACACCAATCAAACGTAGATTTGGTCTTTTCACATAGTCCCATATTTCTTGGAGGCATTGTTCATTTCTTTTTACTCTTTTTTCTCTAACCTTGTCTTCTTGCTTTATTTCATTAATTTGATCTTCAATCACTGATACCCTTCCTTCCACTTGATCAAAACAGCTGTTGAAATTGTACATACGTCACAAAGTTCTTGTGCCATGGTTTTCAGCTCCATCAGGTCCTTTAACGTCTTCTCTACGCTGTTTATTCTAGTTAGCCATTCATCTAATCTTTTATCAAGGTTTTTAGCTTCCTTGTGATGGGTTCAAACATCCTCCTCTGGCTCGGAGAAGTTTGTCAATATCAACCTTCTGAAGCCTACTTCTGTCAACTCATGAAAGTCATTCTACATCCAGCTTTGTTCTGTTGCTGGCAAGGAGCTACAAACCTTTGGAGGAGAAGAGGCACTCTGATTTTTAGAATTTTCCCCTTTTCTGCTCTGTTTTTTCCCCATCTTTGTGGTTTTATCTACCTTTGGTCTTTGATGTTGGTGACCTACAGATGGGGTTTTGGTGTAGAAGACCTTTTTGTTGATGTTGATGCTATTCCTTTCTGTTTGTTAGTTTTCCTTCTAACAGTCAAGTCCCTCAGCTGCAGGTCTGTTGGAGTTTGCTCGAGTTCCACTCCAAATCTTCTTTGCCTGGATATCACCAGTGGAGGTTGCAGAACAGCAATATTGCTGCCTGATCCTTCCTCTGGAAACTTTGTCCCAGAGGGGCAGCCAACTCCCAACTGGAAAGTGTCTCCCATTTAGGCTACATGGGGGTCAGAAACCCACTTGAGGAGGCAGTCTGTCCATTCTCAGAGCTCAAATGCCATGAAGCACTGATTTCTACTCTCATTACTGCTATTCGAGGTAGTACTACCCAGTGCAATAAGAGACGAAAGGGAATAAAAGTCATATATATATATGTGTGTGTGTATATACACATACATACCTACGTACATACATAGAGCAAAGGAATAGAATTGAGAGTCTAGAAATGAACTCTCACACTTATGGCCATTTGATTTTTAACAAGGGTGCCAAGAAATTTTAATAGGAAAAGAATAGTCTTTTCAACTAATAGTACTGGGACAACTGTATGTCCACACACAAAATAATGAAGTTGTACTCCTACATCATGCCATATAAAAATTAACCCAAAATGCATAAAAAGATAGAAATGTACAAAATAAAACCAGGAAATTCTTAGAAGAAAACACAGGTGTGAATTTTAGTGATCTTGAATTAGGCAATAGTTTTTTGTATCTGACACTAACAGAATAGTCAAGAAAAGAAAAAATAAACTACTGGGTATCATTAAAATTAAAGACGTTCGTACTTTAAAGGACAGCATCAAGAACATGAAAAGACAACCCACAGAATGGGAGAAAATATTTGAAAATCATATATGAGATAAGGGACTTGTATCTAGAATCTAAAGAACTCTTGTAACTCAATAATAAAAAGACATTATGGCAGCCAAAAAATGGAAACAACCCAAGTATTCAACTGATGAATGGATAAACAAATTATGATATGTGCATACAATGCAATATTATTCAGCAATAAAAATAACTGAAATACGAATACATGCTACAACATGGATGAACTTTGAAAACATTATGCTAAGTGAAAGAAGCCAGCCACAATAGGCCACGTATTGCATTACTGCATTTATATGAAATGTCCTGAATAGAAAGATCTATAGAGACCCACTGGAGACTAGTGGTTGTTTACGGCCGGGGAAGATGGTGGATCGGGTGGTGACAGCTAAGGGGTATGTGGTTTATTGTGAAAGCAATGAATAAAATTGATTGTGCTGATGAATGCAAAATTCTGTGAATATACTCAAAGTCTTTAATCTTGTACTTTAAATGGGTGAGTTGTACAGCATGTGAATCTTATCTCAAGCTGATTTTTAAAAATTAAAGCTAAACCTAACATCACAATGGTGAAAAACTGAATGCTTTTCTCTAAGATTAGGAATGAAGCACTGATTTCTACTCTCATCACTGCTATTCGAGGTAGTACTACCCAGTGCAATAAGACAAGAAAGGGAACAAAAGTCTTATACATCCAAAAGGAAAAAATAAAATTGTCTCCATTTACAGATTGCATGATCATCAACACAGAATAATATGCCAAGGAATCTGTAAAAATGAGCCTTGATCTAACAATGGAGTTTAAATTTGCAGGATACAATACCATCATACAAAAACCAATTGTATTTATTTTATTTTACTTTAAGTTCTGGGATACATGTGCAGAACATGCAGGTTTTTTACACAGGTATACATGTGCCATGGTGGTTTGCTGCACCTTTCAACCTGTCATCTAGGTTTTAAGCCCCACATGCATTAGGTACTATTCCTAATGCTCTCCCTCCTCTTTCCCCCAACCCACAACAGGCCCTGGTGTGTGATGTTCCCCTCCCTATGTCCATGTGTTCTTACTGTTCAACTCCCACTTATGAGTGAGAACATGAGGTGTCTGGTTTTCTGTTTCTCTGTTAGTTTGCCAAGGATGATGGTTTCCAGTTTCCTCCATGTCCCTGCAAAGGACATGAACTCATTCTTTTTTATGGCTACACTGAAGAGCTTCTGCTCAGCAAAAGAAACTATCATCAGAGTGAAAAGGTAACCTATAGAATGGGAGAAAACTTTTGCAATCTGTCCATATGACAAAGGTCTAATATCCAGAATCTACAAGGAACTTAAACAAATTTAGAAGAAAAAAAAAAACAATCCCATCAAAACGTGGGCAAAGGAAATGAACAGACACTTCTCAAAAGAAGACATTTATGTGGCCAACAAACATCTGAAAAATAGCTCATCATTACTAGTCATTAGATAAATGTATTTCTATACACTAGTAATGAACATGTGAAAACCAACATTAAAAAATACAAGAGAATTTATAATCACTAAAGAAATGAGTTATTTAGGTGTAAATGTAACAAAATCCATACAGGACTTGTATGCTGAAATGTAAAGACAATGATGAAAGAAATCAAAGACCTAAATAAATGGATAGACTTCATGGATTAGAAAACTCAATATAGTAAAATGTCAATTCTTCCAAAATTGACATACACATTTCATACTATTCTTATAGAAATCCCAGCAACATTTTTGGCTATAGACAATATTATCCTGTAATATATTTGGAAAGACCTAGCATAGCTAAAACAATTATCTAAAAATAAGAATAAAGCAAGAGTAATTGCTTTACCTAATATTAAGGTTTACCACAAAATTACAGTAATCAAGAGAGTATTGTATTGGTGGAAGGATGACACACAGGTCAATGGAACAAAATACGCAACTCAGAAATAGACTCACACAAATATGCCCACCTGATTTTTGACAAAGGTGCAAAAAGAATTTAGTGGAAGGGCTGGGTGCAGTGGCTCACGCCTGTAACCCCAGCACTTTGAGAGGCCAGTGTAGGCAGATCAACTGAGGTCGGAAGTTTGAGACCAGCCTGGCCAACATGGTGAAACCCTGTCTCTACTAAAAATACAAAAAAAAAAAAAAAAAAAAAATTAGCCAGGTCTGGTAGCACACGCCTGTAATCCCAGCTACTCAGGAGGCTAAGGCACGAGATTCACTTAAACCCGGGCAGGAAAAGTTGCAGTGAACTGAGATCGTGCCATTGCACTCCAGCCTGGGTGACAGAGTGAGACTATTTAAAACAAAAAAAAAGTCAGTGGAAGAATTGCCTTTTTGACAAGTAATGCTGTAGCAATTGAATATCCATAGGCAAAATAATGAACCTTGACCTAAATCTCATACTTCAATGTGGGCAGATCACCTGAGGTCGGGAGTTTGAGACCAGCCTGGCCAACATGGTGAAACCCTGTCTCTACTAAAAATAAAAAAATAAAAAAATAAAAAAAAAAAAAAAATTAGCCAGGTCTGGTAGCGCACACCTTTAAGCCCAGCTACTCGACAGGTTGAGGCACGAGAATCACTTAAACCTGGGCGGTAGAGGTTGCAGTGAGCTGAGATCATGCCATTGCACTCCAGCCTGGGTGACAGAGAGAGACTCTGTTTAAAAAAAAAAAAAAAAAAAAAAAAAAAAGATCAGTGGAAGAATTGCCTTTTTGACAAGTAAGGCTGTAACAATTGAACATCCATAGGCAAAATAATGAACCTTGACCTAAATCTCATACCTCACACAAAATTAACTCAAAATAGATCATAGATTTAAATGTAAAGCATAAAACTGTAAACTTTTAGAAGAAAACATAAGGGAAAAATCATAGAAACCCAGGGCCGGTAAAGAGTTCTCAGGCATGACACGAGAAGTATAATCCATGAAAGAAAAATGAATAAATCAGACATCATAAAAATTTTAAAACTTTGCTCCATGAAAGACCCTGTTAACAGAATGAAAAGAAAAGCTGAAGACTGAAAAATATATATTTGCAAATCATGCATCTAACAAAGGACTGGTATCTAGAATATATTTTTAAAAACTCAAACTCAATGGTGAAAATCACAAAATTTAATTAGAAAATGAACAAAAGACATGAACAGGCATTTCACTGAGGAATTTATATAGATGGCAAATAAGCACATGAAAAGATGTTAAATATCATTAGCCATTAAGAAAATGCAATTAAAACCACAAGATATCACTAACACCTGTCAGATTGGTTGAAGTAAAAAATTTGTGACAGTACCAAATGTTGGCAAAGATGTAGAGAAATTGGATCACCGATACATTGTTCCTGAAAATGTAAAATGGTATAGGCCACTCTGGAGAACAGTTCAGCAGCTTCTTATAAAACTAAACATGCACTTACCTTATGACCCAGCAATCAGACTCCTGTACACTTATTTTAGAGATGAAAGCTTTTGTCCACACAAAGACCTGTACATGATTGTTCATGGCAGCTGTACTTGTAAAGCCCAAAAGTGGAAGCAACAAAAATGTCCTGCAATTGGTGAATGGTTAGACAAACTCTGGTATATCCATACCATGAAATGCTATGCAGCAATAAAAAGGAATGAACTACTAGTATATGCAACAACCTGGGTGGATCTCCAGGACATTACGCTGAGTAAAAATAGCTAGTCTCAAAAAGTCACATAATATATTGTTTCACTTGTATCATATTCTTGAAATAACAAAACTATAGAGATAGAAAATAGATTAGTGGTTGCCAGGGGTAAGTAATGTTGGAGGGAGGAAAATGGATGTGACTAGTATGTGACAAGGGAGATCTATGCAATGGTAGAACAGGTCTGTATCTTGACTGTTGTTGGACACACAAACCCACACATGAGATGAACTGACATGGAACTAGACATACACATTGTGCCAATGTCATTGTCCTGGTTTGATATTATATGATGGTTATGTAGATGTAACCATTGGGGAAAACTGGGTGAAAGGTACACAGAGACCCCTTTGTAACATCTTGGCAACTTCCTGTGAATCTATAATTATTTAAAAGTGAAATGTTTTTAAATGTGTGATTCACAGATATATTTTGCTTGGTCTGTAGTGTCTTGACATTGAAAAAAACTTAATTGTTGAGAAATTTTACATAAATACCTGGATATCTATCTTCTCTTAAAAATTCATAAGACATGTAAATGTGTGCCCAAATTCCCAGGCTCCCCACTGCTCTTTTCCATGGGAGTCGTTCTCTTCTAGCTCAGGACAGTCCTCACCCAGGCCCCTGCAATCACTAAGCTACCAGTCTGGTCCCCAAAGGCATTTGAATTTGTGGCCCCTAGTTATGCCTTTGTCCCTAACCCTGTGCCCACCTACTCTCTTTTACCTGTCTCCAACACAACCATACCCAAAACAAGAATGTTGCACATGACACCTCAGCACTGACCCCCTCCAGCTCACTGAAGATACTATCCTTCTCTTTCCTGTTGTCAGCTCTGACCTTCCGCACTCATAGTCCCTGATCTGTTTGCTTTTGTCCTTTTGGCCCTGTTCTGGTTTTTGCCCCTATGGCAAGTTTGTAGAATGTTAACTCTGCCACTGGGTTCCCAAACTGTAGTCAGGGACATATGGTATTCTAAGTGGACACACCACAGGTCAGGGCTCTCCACTCCTACTTGTTTGTCTGGGCAAGAAGATCAGACACTCTCGGAGCTGACTGGGAGCTGAGCATGTGCCTCAAAGCTCTCTGTGGTCTTGTTGAGTAGTCTAGCATTCCCTTGCACACAGAAAATGCAATTTTGCAACACACACAGGACAACAATCATTTCTCTCTAGTACAGGGCATTCTTGGGGGCATGATCCATCCCTCATACAGGCAGTACTGACATACCCTATACCTGCTTTTTCCTTTTCCTTAGCTCTTGTTATAATTACAAAAAGCATTTATATTCATTTAGAATTCTGGAAAAATTACAGAAAATTTAAAGAAGAAAAGTGATCTACAACTTGACTACCTACAGATGACTACTGTTAACATTTTAGAATACTTCCTTCCAGTCTTTTTTAAATATTTGTATGTACACACTTCAAAATGGTGTAACACTTTCTATTTTGCAGCCTGCTTTTCTCACATAATTGTATATTATAGACATATTTCCTTTTTGATAAACACTCTCCTAAAACTGCAGTCAAAATCTACTTAAGATTAGATTTGAATAGGACTGCCTTGACTATTTTTTCTTCCTTGTTTTCTTTTTAGAAGTGTCTCCTTCCCACCCCTGATCTCTCTCTCTCTCTCTCTCTCTCTCTCTCTCTCTGTTCTTGAGCTCTCACTCTCTCTCCTTTCTTTCTCTCCTACCCTCCCTCCCTCCTTTTTTCAGTGCCTCCCTTTCTTTCACATAATAAATGAATCAAATTCACAGGGCTAAAGGTTATGGGGAAGCAGTGGGCCTGAAGAGGCGGTAGAATGAAGAGGAGGCGGTTTGGTGGGTAGAGATGAAAAGCTGCTCTGGGAATCAAAAATGGTCTGCTAAGCCAAGTGGCAAAATAAATTGTCCTACCCTCCTTTGTGTGTGAATGAATGGAGCTGGAGCCCTGGGGCCAAGAAAGACTATTACTCTTTCCATTATGAAGACTCCAGCTGTGGAAACCCATATTTTTATTGAAAAAATATACATTCCTTTTTTAGGTGACACATATTTAGCTATTCATTGAAATAGTGAGGCTAAATCAGTTTACTGAATCATAACCACCCTCATTTAGCAAGGACTTATATGTGCCAGGCACGGTGCTCACTGCACTTTAAGTTTGTGCAGTAAAGTATAGTGCATAAGACGTGGTTTCTGGAGCAAACTGCTGGGTTCAATTCTCAGCTCTGCTGCTTACCAGATTTGTGACCTTGGGCAAATTACTTAACTCCTTTGATCCTCAGCTTCCACATCTATAAAATGGGGATAATACAAGTTCCTCTCACAGGATCATTTTGAGGATTTAGTGAATTACAGTGTGTAAAGTACCTAGAAGAGTACCTAGTCCACAGTAGGTGCTCTGTCAGTGTTAGCTTTCATTATTATTAATAATAAATCCTCATAATAGTCCCTGAGGGAGGTACTATTGTTATTCTTCTATGAGAAGTGACAAAACTGAAGCTTGAATGATTGCCTAAGCTCATGCTTGTTGCTAGTGAGTAATCAAGTTAAGATCTGTATCAGGCTGCCTCACCCTGGAGCTGGTCTTCTTATTCACAGTGCTATAGGTCCCCATCCTTTTTGTGAACAGAAGCTAATTTCCTGGTTCCCAAAGCCTGGTCCTGAGGCTGAGCAAAGGAGGAAGGTGGCAATGAGAGCCGGCTGCCCTTCTCTTGCCCTTGGCCATTGCAGCAGAACTTAGACCAAGGGAAGGCTAAGGGCAATAGCACCTGACCAGAGAAGTGGAGCTTGGAGAGATCTCAATAGGTTTTGAGCTCCTGCTTAGGGACTGTGGGCTTAAGCCCCCAAAATTTCTGACTTTCAGACACTTTGACCTGTTTCAGAAGAACTGCTTACCTGGGTCTGATTTTCTCTGTCCCATTTGCAATGCAAACCCACCTCCCTGAGGCCCACATGGCCTTCAGGGCAGTCAGCCTCACTATGGCCAGAAAAGACAGCTGTCTCAAGGCTGGCGCCTTTGTTTGGGAGAAGCTGGAATATCAGCAGCAATCCCAGATTCGTAGTGATAATCAACTCCCTGTCTGGATGGTCAGGACTGAGCAAAATAACAAGTGCGGCCGCACCTGTTCTGGGGGTCTGGCACTGGTAAAGCAAGCTGCTATGAATGGCCCAAGCACCCACACAAGCAGCAGCTGCTGCCTGGAATCAGGGCTTTGTTAGCATAAGAATGGGACCTGCCACGCCAGCGAGCCAGTCAGCCAGCCAGCCAGTCAGTCAGTCAGCCAGCCAGCCAGCTTGCCAGCTAGCTTCCTTCTCCCCCTCCTCCCCATCTTGCCTTAGAACACCAAATGGGCCACCCTCATTGTGGGCAGACTGTATTTGTGTTTCTTTTCTCAACAGCACTGATTCATTTTTCATTTCTGAGGGAAAGAACACTTCCTGTTCTTCAGACATGGCCCAGGTAGAGGAACTCTGTAGATCTACTCACTATTCACAATGTTCTCATTCTAGGACAAGGGGAGCACAGTACACAACTCAACAGGCACACTGCACAGAGACTACAATGTGAACAGTGCTCCCTGGAGTTGTGCAGTGCACAGTCTGTGCAGCCCTGCTCCAGGGGCAAATATAGGCCAGAGGATTTCCATATAAAGGTCTCTAGTCTCTTGCTACTTGAAGTGCTGTCCATGGACCTGCTACATCAAAAAGCATCTGGAAGCTTGTTAGAAATGCAGAAGCTCAGGCTCCACCCCAGACCTATGGAGTCAGCAATTTGAATTTAGCAAGATCTCCTGGTGATTCATACACGCATTAGAGTTTGAGATGTACTGGACTAGAAAACATGGTCTTGGGTCTCACATTTTCTCACACTTGAAAATGCTTGAGCTTTTGAATCAGAAAAATTATGGTTCAAACCTTAGCTTCATCAATTGCTAGGGGTATGACGGCAATCAAGTCACTTAACCTCCTTGGACTCGGTTTTCTCATTTGTAAAAGGGCAAAAATAATAGTAATAATATATTCATTGTGGGGATGAATAATAAAAAATGTATATGACAGTGACGAGCATGCTGTTTGGCATGTGGTCATGTTTCAATGAATAATAACTCTTATTATTTTCTTCCCAGCAAACAACACTACCCTGCTAACTTCAGATGATTCAGATGTTGACTTGCCCAGTTGTGTATCAGGGAGGCTCCTTTACTTCTCCTTATGCTCTGTGGGAACTTAAAGCAGTAAGTTTAAGTAATCATAACACCTCACGCTGATATAGCACGTTGAACTTTTGAAAGCATTTACCTAGCAATTATCTCCTAGCATCAAAGATTCAAGGTATCAGAACTGAAAATAATCCTAGAGATCACTTGGTTCAACATTGTCCTTTCTGTGTTCAAATGAGAATTGTTCAGTGACTTGCCCAAGGTCATACAGTAAGTTGAGTGGCACAATCAGCACCTCAATCAGCACCTGATGAAAGCCTAATTTTCAATTCAGTGCTTTTACTTAACAGAAGTTTTAATAAGAATATTTGTTTAGGAAGAGATGACACTAGAGGTTTAGTTCAGTCAAGCCTGGGCACAGCCATAGGCTCCACTCACCATGAACATTCTCTGAACTGGACAAATTCAGGCAATTTTATAGCATGAGCCTGGGAACCACCAGATTTATCAATGGCAAATTTCCCCTTTTATAGGTAAGAGTGTGCATTTTCCCCTTTCCTGGATGCAGTTAAAAAGCCTACGGCCGAGCTTAATCACAGTTTGGAAGAGTAAATGAGGGCAACTAAGCTGCCCTGAGAACAAAGAGCTCACTGGGAATTAGTTCCCATGGGGATCACAGCATGAGGACTGGACAGGATGTCTTAAGGTTCTCCCAGTTCTGATAAAGGCAACAGAATTTCATTTCATGAAGTAAACATGTAAAAATCTTTAATTCAATGGAGTATTCTGCAGCTTTTAAATAGGCTCTACAATCACTCAGGAGTATATCAGACATATATTAAGTAGAAAATGCAAATTATAGAACTATGTGCAATTTCATATCTGATGCTGACCAGCGATAGTGCCTACATCAAGGCCATGGTTGTTCTTCAGGCAGAGTTCTGTATTTCATGTACATAACAAGCACTAGCAGCTCTGAAAGGCAGAGAAAGGGCCTTACAACACACAAACGTTCACATCAAGCTGTGAGAGGCCTCATTCTGGGCCTTGCAACCAAATGAATACATCTGGAGGGGATAAAGTTCTTGGACACAAGGCCTGTGAAGCTTTCACATTCTTGATGTCAGAGATACCCTTCTGTTCCTGATAAATACTGAGTTTGTTAGCTATGAAGGTCAATATCAATGGCATTCAAATTTTTCTTTTGGCTGTAGAATTTTCACTCTAACGGAAAATATCTTCAGAGGCCAGGATGATAAACAGATATAAAGCACAGCTGTCCTAGTTAAATTAGAGGCTTGGCCCTGTTGTGTGTCCTACTCAGCCTGCTGCCCCCAACCTCACTCCAAAACACACACAGGGATGCATGAAGTATAACGTGAAAACCACTGCTATAAGTCCTTGGGAGTCATTAATGATTAATGGCATAGGAGCAGATAAATAACAAGGTAAGTTTTGCATGGTGGAAAGATTATTCAGCTTTGCAAGACAGCTTGAAGGAGGTTGTTATAATGCCAGGAAATCCAGTTAGGAAGATATTGTTGTGGTCCAGATGAGAGATGATGAGAATCTAGAGATGTGGCAGTCAACATGCAAAGGAGCAAATAGATAACAAAGATTTTAGAGATAGCCTTGGGAGGATTGGTAATTGTAGAAGGTGAGGGAGATGAAGGAGGAATCTTGGATGACTCCACTTTCTGGTTTGGTGGAGTCAGAGTATTTACAAAAGGTCAAGTTAAGTTTGGGACACATTGACTTTGAGGTTCCTGTGGAATTTCCAGGCAGAGACAGTCCATAGGCAGTCTGATAAACAAATCTAGGGTTCAGGAGAGAGATCCATAGTGGGGGTAATATATCTGGGAGTCAGGAACATGTAGGTGATACTTGAAGCCAAAGGCATGGATAAAATTGCTGAGAAAGAAATGTGAAGTAGTAAAAAGAGATTCCTTATATTTTTCCAAACTCATATTTCAGGTCTGGGACAAGGAAGAAGAACTCAAGAAGCTGCCAAAGAAGTAGGAGGTAAATCAAGAAAGAATACTTTCATGGACTCCATGAAAGAACAGATTTTCAGGAAAACAGGCAGTATAAAATTAATGACTCAGGAACACCAAGTAAAGAAAAAGACTGAGAGCTATTCATTAGATTTGTCACTTGGGAAATCACTTGTGTCCACAGCAAAACGTGTTTCATGTAAGCAGAAACCAAATTCCAGCGGACTGAAGAAGTGAATGGAAGGTGAGAGAATGGGATTGGCTAAAGACTCCTTTTCTTCAAGAAGCTTGGCTGTGAAGGGAAGAAGAGACATAGGGCAGTAGCTCGCAAGCAAGAATCTAGAGTTGAAGAGAAGGTTTTTAAAGACATAAGAGATTGTAGATATTTTGAAAAGAGCCAGTGGCAAGATGTTGAAGAGCTACAAGAATGAGGAAAGTTTTGGAAGTGCCAGAGGAGACAATAGGATAAAAGTGGACACAGGTACATCTAGGTTGGGGTAGAAGGGCAGGAACTTGGGGCCCTAGAAGCTGCTATTTTCTCTATGAAATGGGAAAAGAAGTAATCTTCTAGGAGAGATGGAGACAGAAGTGAGGTTGAAGCCTAGAAGAGGGTGGTGCAGGTTGATTTAACGTAACAGAAAAGTGACATGTAGCTTACTAAGGTCACTTTGTAAGATTTCCAAGCAGTTTACAGGGAGCTGTTGATATTTGGTTTTCTGCTCAGATGTTAAGGTATAGAAAATGAAGAGGCAGATGCTGGGTTAGTCCAGAGGTTCTCAATCTGGTTGCTCATTACAATCACTTGGGGATCACTAAAATACCCATATCCAGACCCCATCCTAAACCAGTGAAATCAGGTATCAGTATGTTTCTAAGCATCCCAGGTCATTCTCATGTGCAGTCAGGAACAAGATCCACTAGAATGATCTATGGTTTGGGTTTTGCTAAACCACTATAATATAGGGTTAACTAGGAAAAAAATATTGACACATGAGAATCGCTGGAAAAGATGCACTATGGAATTTAGGAGGGAGAGGGAAAGGAGGGAAGCCAGGAGGGACTAACATCCAAGAAGACCTCTGGAGAATCAAGAGATGAGAGATTTAGATGAAATAAAAGAGAAAGTATAATTAGCATGAAGGAGCTGGATATATAAGCTCTCTCAATTAAAAGACTAGAGTTTAAGATTTCAGAGGTAGAACAGTTTGAGGACAAAATCCAGGAGCTGGCAATGGGGACAGGTTATCAAAGTGGAGTAGAGATGAAAGTGAGTGGAGATAACTGATATCAAGGAAACTTCAAATAAAAGTCAGACCCTATTCCATTCCCTACCCAGAACCCTCCCCTCCAGTGGTTCACTGTCTCATTCAAAGTAAGAGCCAGCATCCTTACAATTTCCTGTAAGGCCTAATAAGACCTGTCTCCATTTTACCTCCTTGACCTCACCTTCTAACTCAGCTTAAGCTAGGCTTGCTTCCTCACAGCCAGGTACACTCCTGTCCCAGGACATTCGCACTTGCTGTTCTCTATGTTTATAATTCTCTCCCTCAAGATATTTGCAAGGGTAGTTCAGTGAAGCCTCTTCTTGTTGAAATTTATTCCCTTATATTTAAAATTGATCCCTCTCTCCCAGCATTCCCTCACCCTCTGCTTAAATTTTTCCATAATGCTTATTAACATTTATTTGCCCACTGATTGGTTGATTATCTCCCTCACTGACACCTTCCTGATAATGAGCTTCTTGAGGGCAGGGATTTTGTCCGTATGTTCACTGCTCCATACCTAGTACTTACTTACAACAGTGCCTGGTACATAGGCATTCCATAAATATTTGTCAAAGTAATGAAGGAATAGTAAGTCCAGAATGTTGGATAGATTGTCAACAAAGCGACTAAAGTCCTCCAGGAGAAAAGCAGGACTTAGGTTGGAGAGGAAACTGATAAACCAAGTATTAAACATTTAGGAAAAGTGTGGGTACATGAGGAAGACAAGAGTTGATAAAAGAAAAGTGGGCAGTATAGATGCCATGACACTTCCAGGGAGCATTGATGTAATTTTATTTTATTTTAAAACCAATTTATTTTTTTTAAAAAACAATGAATTTAGTTTGCATTTAATTTTGTTATCTGTTGGCATTTTTTCCTTCTTTTCAGGATGAACATAAAAGGCCTAAAAATAGTTCTGGGGAAATCGGAGAGTGTGGCTATCACCCCTCAGCTCTGTAGAATGTGCAACCCAGGAGAATGAGCAGCTTACACTTGATAAGCTGCAAGAGAACTGATGTGTCAGTTAAGGCAAGCAGGTACCAGTGGTGTGAAAACCTGACAGCACGTTAGTATCACCTGGAGTAGCTCAAAAAAGTATGGAAACTTAGGTCCCTCTTCAGGCCAAATGAATCAGAATCTCTAGGGATGGGGTCCAGGCTTCAGTACTTGTTAAAAAACTCCCTAGGTGATGCTAACATGTAGCCAGCACTGTGATGTGCTGAGGTAGTTTATACTACACGAGGGTGAAGGACCAGGGGAGTTTGTTGATGTGCAACATAGATCTCAAAGGATACAGACTGAAAGCCCAAGACAGAAGATAGAGTGTAAAGAGAAGCAGAAACATGTATAAGGATGAAAATCCTCAGGAGAGGAAAGGAACTTACATTTGGGGTAGTGGCAGAGGATGGCACAAATGGAGAAGCATTATGGGGATTAAAATGTCTTGAAACTCTGAGTAGACACTTTTGGGAGGAAATCATTGGAGTGAAGTTATCCCAGAGTTAAAACTAACTGCCTAAACAACTCAGGCTTTTAGGCTACTTCTAGTCTTCTGCTCTGCCAATCCTGAGGTAGCCTACACATTCCCATGACACCATTCTTCTGTGACTCCATAGCCTGTACTGCACTGCTGAAGGGTGTTCTGCAGAGCAAATGTATGTGCGCCTTTTGTGTCATGCTCATACAGCAGGAGTTATTCAAAAGGTGATTAATGATTGGATGAAGTTCAAAGTCTATATCAAAGAATATAAGTCATTGAATGTGTCACATTTGTTTTTTAAAAAAGCATAATCCAGAGTCATGTCCCATGCCTTGGCAAGAAGAGTAAGGTTGAAAGAGAAAGGAACCTCTTCCCTTAGTTAATCAATCAGTCAGCATTTAATAAATCATATCTTGGGTGCCTTGGGGAATATAGAGATGAGTAAGACACAGCCACTGTCCTCAAGGAGCTTAAAACCTACCCAGGGAGAGAACAAATGAATTCATGTTAATTATTATCCAAAACAAGGTAATATACCTTATATGCTAAATGAGCATTTTAGACTGAATACGGCACAGGATGAGCGTTCAACTCAATCTGCTTCAGGGTACTTCCCCATGTACATAAATGGACACCATTCATCACGTTATTCAAGCCAAAACATGGAAATCTTCCTCGATTCCTCTCTCCTCTTAGTCCCTATATCCAGTCTAGTAGCAAGCCCTTTTGAAACACATGCTACATTTGCTCTTCTCTTCATGGCCACTGTCACCTCTAGTCCAGGCCATCACCATCTCTTTTCCTGGACTACTGTCATGGCCTCCCAGCTTGCCCCTCTTTCTCTTCTTGCCACTCTTAAGTTCCATTTTATATAGTGGCCAGAGTGATATTATAAAACTATGAATTACATTACCCTGATTCTGCCCGTACTTCACTGATTCTACTTCAGTGGCTTCCATCTGCTCTTGGCATAAAAAGGGAACTCATTACCATGGCCTGCAAGGTTCTGCATGGTCTCCAACCTCATTGAGCATCACTTTCTCCCGGTTCACTATCTCTTTTAGTCACTTGAATGTGGAAAGTACCCACGTCAGAGTGTCTGTATAATTTGCTCTCTCTGCATGAAACACTCTTTGTTAATATTTATTCATGTTTCAGGCCTCAGCTTAAATGTCATTTCCCCCAGAAAGGCCTTTCTTCATGCTCCCCAACCATCTCAATGAAGTCTCCCCTGCTATTGTCTCTCATACCCTATACTTTTCCTTCACAGCACTACCATAATTTACAATTATATATGTCTGAGTTTATTTGTTTAATGTTTGTCTCCTCCATTAGACCATAAGCTTCATGAGGGTAGGTTTTATGTCTGTTTTGCTTATAATAATATTCCAAATGTCTATCACATTACCCAGTATATAGTAGGTAATCAACATGTGTCCTTGGGATGAAAGGACGAATGACTAAAGGAATGAAAGAAAGAAGTGACATGGTCTGAGAAGGATTTTTAGAGAAGACCAAGTAGGAAAACACCATGAGCAAGGCATGAAAATTTTTGTGCCTCTACCATAGCCTGATCCCAGATATCCCCAAAACAACCCAGGGTAGGAAAGATTCACCACTCCTTCTCCTATCACCAGCCATGGCCAGGGTCCTTGCAAGATTCAAAATGAGCAATGTCTACTGTACCCAAGCACCTAGTGAGGAAGTGGAAAGGGGTGATGAGGAAGGACTTGTAAAAGTACATCCAAAGTCCTCTTGTGTCATGAAACCCTTCTGAATATTTCATAAGTATCAGGGTTCTCATCCAGCCCTTTACTACCAGAGGCCTACAGATATCTCTATTAGTAGTAATAATGCCTACCTCATACGGTTATCATGAGGATTAAATGAGAAAATAATATGTAAGACAGCTAGCACAGTGCCTAGCACATGGTAAACACTCAATATATGTTAACTGCTATTATAATTACTCTTCTGTAAAACAGGGATAACAGTGCCTGCCTCATAGGGTTTTTGTGACTATTAAATGAGATAATACATGCAAATGCTAGCACAGCACCTAGGACATAATAAGCACACAATAACTGTTAGCTATAATTTATTGTTATTCATAGAAGTAAAAGTAGCAGGAACAATAATATGATATAGTTCAGGCAAGAAATCATGAAGGCCTGAACTAAGGCAGAGACATTGGGAAATCCAATGAGGTCAGAATTTCTCTGAAATGGTCACTTTGGGGCCACAGAGATGTGGATTAATGTATAGAGAAAGGCCCAGAGATTAGTATACAGCCAGTGGTGGGTAGGGCAGGTTGCTTCGTTACCAGGCTGAGCTAGGCGATGCCCTGGGAGGAGGCCCTCCACAAAGCAAGTCCTGTCACCAGGGCTTAATTCCCAGCTCTATTGATCAGGTAGGAATTGTCACTATGGCAGCATCTGGTTGCCTTACTCAACATATTATTTGGGGAGGAGACGAAGGGCTCTCTGACCAGTTGTCTTGGAGGAATGTCAGAAGGGAATACATGGCTGGTGGAGCCTACAGGGGAGGCGTGGGGAGGGCAGTGACAGAACTTTGTGCTTCATGGGGCCAGGCTCCTGTGGGAGTCGTAAAGCAGGGTCTGCTTTGTTCCCATTTTTGTCACTGCGTGAACCATTTTCGAGGTCAAGGAATCAGCTGCTCTCCACAAGCAGCCCTTGTGCAGTGCTTTAGCAGGAAGCCCCCTCAGTCTTGGGCCCTTGCCATGCTAAAAGGCCATCTCCTCTACTTAACCCAAACAAGGGTAAATGGGGATAATAGTACATCACAGGCACCAGAAATATTTCCTGGGGTGGGAGCCAGGCCCATAGGTGGTCCAGATATAGAAAAACAGGGACCAAAGGATCCACAAGGTCTCTGAGGATGGCAACCGAATGATAATAGTAATAGCTTATTGAGCACTTCTGTGTACCAGGTGGTGTACTGAGAACTTTGCAGGGATTATCTTATATATTCCTCGAGAAACCCTAAAAGGCAGCTACTGTTATTATCCCCATGACATAAGTGAAGAAACAGAGGTTTAGAGAGGCTAAGTGACTGTCCAAAGTGCCTGAGCCAGGATTCAAACCTCTTCATGGAGCTTCATACATTCAAAATAAAAATAGTTGCCATAAATAAACAGTATCTATTGGACAGACATAGATTATCTCTTTGATTCCTCACCACAACTCTGTGAGGTAAGTACTAATATTACTTTTTCCATTTTACAGAGCCAAGGCAGTTAGGTGGTTAAGGAACTTTCCAAGACCACACAGCTAGGAGAAGGCAGAGCAGGGACTTAAACTTAAGCGAGTGATCTTTTAACCTTTACCCTACCCTCTCTTTTGCTCCAAAACAGCTCTTTTGCCAGGGAAAACATGAAGACATTCATAGTCGTATATCTTGGACCACTTTTCTTTCAAAGTAGTCTGTTTTCAGTGATCTGATTGCTCCAAGTTTTCCACAGAGAAGGGAGAATTAGAATCATTGCAGATAGAAGAACTGAGGCCTAAAGAGGCAGAGTGACTTATCTGGCATTAGACACGGAGCAAGCAATTGAGGCCTTACAAGACCATAGTTTCTTGGTTTCTCCTTTTCTTTCCTTTTTTATCAAGAGACAGGGTCTCACTCTGTTGCCCAGGCTGGAGGGTAGTGGCACAATCACAGCTCGCTGCAGCCTCAAACTCGTGGGCCTGAGTGATCCTCCCACCTCAGCCTCCCTAGTAGCTGAGGTGCACTGCAGGTGCGCAGCCCCATGCCTGGCTCATCCTTGGTTTCTTGATGCCTATTGACTCTCATTACTGGAAACGGCAACAAAGAGGACAGATACTGCAGAAAATGGGTGCAAGTCCTCCCCTGAGGGCTCCAATTGGAAGGGAATTTTTAGAGAAATTATAGCCTATAGAAGATCTTTCTAGGAAAGAGCTGTGGAAAAGAAAACAAACGGTCTGTTTTTGTGCAGTGATGTTAAATTGCTCAATGCCCTATACTACAGTCAAAGTGAAAAGTTGGGCTACTTCAAAAAGGGCATTAGATTAGGGTTTAAGGATGGACTTGGTCCCATACATACAGCCTGGAAATTGCAGTGCATGCTTTGGTTATGTTCATGAGTTTGAATCATATCAATCCTAGATCGATGAGTTTGTATTGGTGGATGCCAAATATCCTTTGCTGCATGCTGCAAGTTTGACAATGAGAATCAGACAGGAAGAATTCAAGTGAGCTGGAAACCCAATAATCCAAGCCAACAACACTGTTGTTCATGTTATTCTGGGTCTTCCCCCTGGTTATCTTCCCCCACCCAGGCCCCCTTTAGCTGAAAACATCCAGGAAGTCACTCCCTGCCTCCCAGAGATCCTCTATACCCTTGGCACTAGTCTTCTGCTGAGAATAGGAGGAGGAAAACAGAAAGTATGTTCCACATTCCCATGATTTGCGAAGCAAACAATAGTCACACGGATATCAGGAATTTATGTCTCAATGACAATATTTAGAGATTTACTCAGTTAACAATTCACAAAAATCAAAACTAATCTCTGAGTCCCACCCCTACAATGATACACAATAATTCTGGCAAATTTTGCTGCCATTAAAATGAACCTCCCCTTTCCTTCCTGGTCTTTATTGTTGCTTCAAGGCTCAGACTGGTCACACCCAAGAAGATCTGTTGCTTCATACATTCCCCTTTGGTGTAACACAGTCTTATTACCACGGAGAGCACTTAATAGTAGAATACTCTGTTTAACCATTCAGACCCCAAGACCAGACAGATTCACTTTGCTGCTCACCATCTGAGGGAACTTGTGCAAATCACTTAGCTGCTCTGAGCCTTAGTTCCCTCCTCTGTGAAATGGAATGCTAACAGTATTAACCTAACAGAGTTGTGGAGAAAATTAAATGAGACAACACATGCAAAGAGCGGTGCAATACCTGACACACAGCAAACACTTAATAAATGGGAGCTATATATAAAAAGAAGCATTTGCTGTCTCTGAAAGTTTGCCTTAAAGAAGCATTTTCCTAGCTCCAACTACTCCCATAATGAAGTAAAGGGTTGAAAGCTGGGGCAGAAGGAAATAGTGGGGCAAATTGGTGTACATTAGTGCTGACTCCTTTCTTTTTGGCATTTAGAAGGTAGGATGGTATCGAGAGAGTGCCTATGGCTGAAGGAAATTGGATCAGTGAGATCAAGGGGAAGTGGGAAAAACCCACTGCAACACTGTGAATTTAATGAAGGGAAGAAGAACAAAAGTTGAAAAAGTCACAGAGGGAATAGAAGTTTGAAATAGGATTCAAAGGAAAGCTTGGACCAAAACAGTCTAAGAGTTATGGAAATCACTGTGCCCTCCCTCAGTAATGTTTCTTCTCAAAGTATTGTGCCAAAGGACTTGAAATATACTCATTATTGAATGTCTGGTCAGTTTGTTCGTCCAAACTCGCTCTTCTTAAAAAGAACACTGTGCTCTCCATTCACCGCTGCAGAAATCAGTCCCGGGGAGCTAGGCCAAAAGCCAGCCTCCTCAAGTATAGTTTCATATCATAGATTTCTAAGCCAGAGCTCCTAGGTGACCTGGACTTCCCCACTTTTGAAAATGGTTTCATTCCCTCAAGCCAGAAAGCACCAGGAGATCTTGCCTCCTGAAAGTTACCTCTGGAGGGTGTTCCAGTCTTCTCCCGAATCACCTAAGAAGCTAGTTAACGAATAGATTTCCTGGGTCTACCCTTGGAGTTTCAGATTCAACTGGTTGAGGTGGGGCCTTCAAAATATATTTTTAAAGTGTCCCCAAGTGATTCTGTCACAAAGCAAGCTTTGACTTTGGAGATGAGAATGCCTTGTTTAAGGTGAAGGAATTGCAATATGGATTATTGATTCCTAACGATGCTCTTATTTTATATGTCAGGAATCTGAGGCTCAGAGACATTTAAGCTCTAGTTCAGGGTCACACAGCTAATTAATAACAAAACCGGAACTCGAACCCTGGACTTCTGCCTCCCAATTTAATGTAAGTTCCGTTTACTGACTCTCTTTGCCTCTTTGTTAATGAGGTTTTTATTTTTGGATTAAGTATGGAGTCAGACATCCCTTCCCAGTTCTAATCAGAGCTAAAAAAACAATGTTACCTTTGCAGAATAGTTTATTAGAAAAGAAAAACATGACAATTCCCAATTCTACTTAAAGCAGCAAGCATAGTTTTAAAAAGAAAGATGACCTTTCCTCTTATAACCATCAAAAAGTATAAATATATCATGTGATTTATGCATAGAATCCTTATTTGTGGCTATGATGTTTCAATTTTAAATTATTTGGCAATTAAAAAGAGAAATGCTAGCTTTAAAACAGGACATTCATTAGCATAAAAACTAAAACCACTTTTTTCAAGGCAGCAAAATTTGATAATTATATTATCTGGGCATCATTTCCTCTGTGAACTATGCTTACTCTAGTCCAAACCCTTAAAAAGGAGAAAAAAAAAGACAAACATTAGATACAATCTAAAGCCATTTGCCAAATACCAAGATTTTGAGGTAAGTGGAAAACCACAACTCATAAATGTCAATAGTTCAAGTAATCCAAATTACTCCTTTGGGGACAATAATCCACCCATCTTCTGACAGCTCAAAAGCATCCCTGGGGTGGGCTGTGTCAGTACCGCACTAGGTAAAGTGAATGATGGGTAAGTACAAAGGGCATTATTAAACAACCAAATTGGGAAGCTTCACTTTAAAGGCACCTACATATATCCCTAGAGGAGAGAAGTTGCCAAATCTTTAGCTAGCAAGTGTTAGGGGGTATGCCAGAATCCTTTTCCAGCAGTGTCCAACTTTTGGAGCATTTCTCCTTTCCAGATGTGTTCTCCATCTGTAAAATGGGTAAGCAACAACTATCACCACTTTTTCATGTTTCCCCATTGCCCTGCCACCTCCAAAGGATTTTAGGCTGCTACTGTGCTCTTCAGACAAAAGATATTCATATGCTGCATAAACTACCACTCAGACTTCCATCTTCTAATCCACAGACCCTACCTTTGGCCTAAAGCACACACCAAAATACCCTTGACCATATCTGAATACTGGCAGAAAACAGGCACAATAAGATGAAGCAAGCCCAGGCAGAGTGAGGGGAAAAGCTACACCCGTACTTGTTTGCCACTATTCCCTTTGCAGAGGGTGACATCACTGTTTATTTCTGTTAGAATATCTTCTCATGGGAGGACCTCAAACTTGTCCTCTTTGCAGGAAACCAAGTTAGATAGAAACTGATTCCTACTTTCAGCCTTCAGAAAGTTATGGAACCAATCTAGCTGACCTCAGAGATCAGTGAAGATGCAGCAGTAGATTTTTTCCAAGTGTCTTAAGATGAGATACAGCTCTAAAGTTAGTTCATCATTGCCTGCTGATGCGGATGCTGCCAGCAGAGATGACCATAAATGGTCATTCATTTCACTGTGAATTTAGAGGAATTAAACGTTGGAAAATGCTTTCGACACAGTTCTAGTTGAAAATGAATTAACGAGCATGTTTACTTAAATAATTGAAGGTGAAACATGTATTACAGGTGTTCCATGTGCAGTTAGGGATTTCTGCTCCCAGCCTTTCCCAGCCTTTCCTTTCCTCCCAGTCAAATATGAATTGCAGCCTAGCATTTGATTTAAGAGCCAAAACCTGAATTATCAGAAGACATCAGGAGGAGGGGGAAAATGTACTTGTATACACTGTAGTTGGAGTATAACTTGCTAGAAACATTTTAGAAAGCAATTTGGCAATATCTAGAAAAATATTAACTGAAAAAAATCTAATCCTAAGAATTTATCTTAAGGAGATGATGAGTCAACTGTATATGATGTAGTGCAAGGATATCCAATTGTGGCATTGTTTGCTTATAAAGGAATAGATTGAAAATTGTGATTTTTAAAAAAATCATAAACATTTCTGTACAGTGAAAGACATCAAAATCAAAGTTAAAAGACAAATGATAAACTGCTTAATATATGTACAACATAGAGAACAGTTAAATGGTTACTATCCAAAATATTTAGAGATCCTCATTATCAGAAGCAGAAAGAACAACTCAAAATAATGATACCTAAGTTATCAGAAGCAGAAAGAACAACTCAAAAGAAAAACAGGCAAAGGATATGAAATGGCAACACAGAAGAAATACAGATGGCCAAAAAACACATGAAAAGATGTTCAACCTCACTAGTATTCAATGACATGCAAAGAGAAGGGAGTTTTTTTTTCAGCCTTCACATTGTCTAAGATTAAAAAGATCAATAATATCTGAAATTGATGAGGAAGAGTGTGGAGAAATGGCCATTGTTGATGGGAAGGTAAATTGTGATGGCCTTTCTGGGAGGCAGTTTGGCAGGCTCTATTAAAATCAAAAATGTGCAAATCAAACTCCAAACCAGCAACTTTACTACTTTAAATTTATATGATAGAATTGCTCACAATGGTATGCAGAGATGTATGTACAAGAAGGTACATTGCGTCAATATTTAATAATGTAAAAATAATCAAAAATAATGCAAAAATTAATCAACAAAGGTTGGATTAAAGAGATTATATTACAATTATGTAATAGAATACTATGCAGTTATTTATAAGAATAAGAACACAGGGAGGGAAACATCACACACTGGGGCCTGTCGGGGGTTGGGGGACAAGGGGAAGGAGAGCATTAGGACAAATACCTAATGCATGTGGGGCTTAAAACCTAGATGATGGGTTGATAGGTGCAGCAAACCACCATGGCACATGTATACCTATGTAACAAACCTGCACATTCTGCATATGTATCCCAGAACTTAAAGTAAAATAAAAAAAAAAAAAGAATGAAATAACTAGATGTATACTGGCAAGAAAAGATCTTCAGACATATAGTTTAGTAAAAAGCATTCTGTAGAACAGCACATGGTCACATCTTTTATTATTTTTGTACATGAATATATACATGTGAATATTCATAAAAACATGCACAACGTGATACATACCAACCTGTGAACATGGTGGGGGATCAGTGTTGAAGAGACAAGGAACACTCTACATCATATCTCTATTTTTACAAGCAAGAATGAGCATGTGTTCTTTGATAATAAAAATGCTTTTGTAAATAAGAGAGGCATGCTGTGCCACTCCCCCACAACGTCCAGCCCCTACTCCCAGCCTTTAAATGTGTCCTTTTCAAGGACACAGTGTTCCAGAATCTAAGACAACTTCTAATACCCAAAGCCCTGAGTTTTTGGTATTTAGATGTTTGACTAGGGTAAGAAAGCTGGAGAGAAGTGAAAGAGTTGTCTCATTCTTTGGGAAGAATTTTTATTTCATTTAAATATGTCATGATTGCCACCCTTTCTGGACTGACTCCCTCCCCAGTCCTCCCAAATTTCCCAACTGCCTAGCTTCCCCACTTCATTTTCTTTCATAAGGTTGAAGGAAGGGGACATGGTTAGCTCACTTCAATTCCTTTTCTATTTTTTTCTTTTATTATTATTATTATTATTATCATCATCATTATTATACTTTAAGTTCTAGGGTCCATGTGCATAATGTGCAGGTTTGTTACATATGTATACTTGTGCCATGTTGGTGTGCTGCACCCATCAACTCATCAGCACCCATCAACTCGTCCTTTACATCAGGTATAACTCCCAATGCAATCCCTCCCCCCCCCCCATAATAGGCCCCAGTGTGTGATGTTCCCCTTCCTGAGTCCAAGTGATCTCATTGTTCAGTTCCCACCTATGAGTGAGAACATGCGGTGTTTGGTTTTCTGTTTTTGCGATAGTTTGCTGAGAATGATGGTTTCCAGCTGCATCCATGTCCCTACAAAGGACACGAACTCATCCTTTTTTATGGCTGCATAGTATTCCATGGTGTATATGTGCCACATTTTCTTAATCCAGTCTGTCACTGATGGACATTTGGGTTGATTCCAAGTCTTTGCTATTGTGAATAGTGCCGCAATGAATATATGTGTGCATGTGTCTTTATAGCAGCATGATTTATAATCCTTTGGGTATATACTCAGTAATGGGATGGCTGGGTCATATGGTACTTCTAGTTCTAGATCCTTGAGGAATCGCCATACTGTTTTCCATAATGGTTGAACTAGTTTACAATCCCACCAACAGTGTAAAAGTGTTCCTATTTCTCCACATCCTCTCCAGCACCTGTTGTTTCCTGACTTCTTAATGATTGCCATTCTAACTGGTATGAGATGGTATCTCATTGTGGTTTTGATTTGCATTTCTCTGAATTCTTTTCTATTTTTATCTCAAATTCAGGATTCAATTCCATTCTTTTACCCATAAGAAATTCCACTCTACTCCCTGTCCCTTGTCTATTTGGCGCAAAGCTCATCCCAGCATTTCCATTTCCCTCCGAGTTAAGATTGACAATTCCACCTCTGGGAATCTTTCATATTTAGGGAGCTTCTACCAATGACCCTAGGCTGTATACCAATACCAACAGCAAGCAGAGCAGGAGCTCTCCATCTACAAGGCCCTGAAATTACATGCACATGTCCATGAGAGGCCTTCTCTGGGGAGTGCATCAGTAGCTTTCATGACTTTCAAGGGGATCCTTGGCACACAAGAAATGGTTGTTAATCACCAAGGTAAAAGGACTAGGATGATCACATCATCCACCATGAATCTTGGGCAGAATATCCAGTCCTCAGGTTACCAACTGGGTGCTTGGCTTGGTGAATCAGACAACTATACACTCAAGAGGAATGAAGACAGAGAGAGAGAAGCATGTTCTTTTAGGGCTCCACTAGAAACCTACCCTTCTACTAAAACTGTTATGTGAGAGCCCACACTGCTCAGGACTGGACATGACCTCCAAGTTCCACCAAATGAGCCAACCCTCACTCCCCTGAACTACACAGGAAGGCAGCTAAGTCAAAGAGAACACTGGGAGGCAGCAGATCTGAGTTTCAACTCTTAGAATGACTTCTGTTCTGTCATGTGGTAGCTGTGTGACCTTAGACAACTCACTTCACTTCTTCCATCCTCATTTTCCTTATCCAAACATAAGGTTTACAACAGAGAAACTTCCATAGGCATTTGTAGCTCTACCATTCTATGAATGTCCCCCACTGAACAAGCATCTCCACTATGCACTCCAGAACAGAGATTAACTTCACTCTGGCATTACAGCATCACACAGTCTTAAAGTCACATGGTTCTCTCTTGTTGCTAACAGAAATCCTTCCAATTACAACTGAAGCTTGCTGCTTTTATGCAGAGAAGAGCTAATCTGAGAACAGAGTACTCTAGAACCAGTAACCCGAATGCCTTGACATTCATTTTGGGGTAGAGACTGAATGCCTTGTGCATCAGTCTCTACCCCAAACCCAGTTTGTAATGATTATCAGCCATTAAGTCTCAAGAACTCCATTCTCCTTTCAAGGCAGTTTGTAAAGAAAAAAAGGTTTCGGGAATTAATAGCAGTCAAGGGATCCAAGAAGAGTCAATAGTCACATGAGTGCTATTTCCTTTACCCTTAAATTTCCTTAAAGGTGGCCTCAGCTTCCCATTGACAAAATGGACAACTGAAACTGTTGTTCAAGAAGCATCTCCTGTAAACAGGACTCCAGACCAGGTTGGATGTTGGAGATACTGGAGAGAAATCCTGCACCAGCTAGCTTTCAACATGGCCCTTTACAACTGCTTCTGAAAGACAATTAGTCGAAGGATAAAAACAACTTTCCAACTAAACTTAATTCCTAACTCCAGGGTTCTCTGGTCAGTAATGTATGTTCAGGTTGATGGACTTTTTCTGAAGGCTGTACTGATGATACCTCTGGACCAGGAAATTAAAAGTCATGCTGAAATTTTCAGAATGCGAAAGGAAATAAACCCAGAGAACTGAGTCAGCCAAGATTGAACGAGGATAGGTCTCTGCAGTCAAAGCAGAGCGGAGAAATGAGGCAGTCTGCCCAATAACTCAGCAGAAAGACAGAATTTGGGCCTGCATTATCAGGATAATTGCCTTAATTCTTCACTTCACTTTAATAATAACCTTGAGTTTACATAGAGCCTTTCTTCTAAGCAGCTCAAAATACTTACAGAGATATTATCTTAGTTGTCATCACACCATCACAGTCAGTGAGAGTGATGATGATTATCAGCCTCATTTTACAGAGTGGGGATGGAAGGAAAACCTGGAGGGGTAAAGCGAGTCATCCAAGCTTACCCAGCAAGATGCCGACAGCCTCTGAACTCAGAACTCAGCGGAGAATGCTCTTAACCCAAAGAATGTTTCTCTCAACACCAGTAGACCCAAATGCTTGTTGGAACACCAGACTCTGTGGGTAATTCCAACTGAGAAATGCTGCATATTTTATACTCCTGGAGAGTCACAATATTCGTTAGCCTAGTAAAGACTTTTAGAAGCCCTGCAGTAAACAAAGCTGTTTATGTTTAAGTAAGAATTTCCAAAACTTAACTTGACCACAAAACTCTGTGTGTTTGTGTGTGTGTGGGTCGGGGGAGGTGTGCCCTACTAACATTCTATGGGACTAGTCTTCTTTAGAACCTACATCAAAAAACACTTTCTGGTAACTAGACAGACCTGAGCATCAACACAGCTGACAGATCAATTCAATTCCAGTCCAAGCTTTGGAGAATGTATCTTAGAGATACTGCCTGATACCTTCTGGTATTGACAGCCAGTGAACAAAGGACCTTTATGTGCCCAAAGTACCCTAGGCCATCAACTCCGCTGGCAGCAAGGTATTGTCCAGATGAGGAAAGAAGTCATTCAAGCTCATCTACTTCTGTCATTCCTTTCAAATAGAACCCAGGGCTATTTTTGGGTTCTCAGAACCCACACTCTTAACTAGCATAATTTTGTGGCCACCAGGCATTTCCAGTAAAAATAATCAGTCTCTTAGTCTCACTCCCAGTGCCATTTATCAGCCTATGAATGCAATCAGCACCAACACAACAAAACAAGAGATTCAGAATGTGCCCCTGTTCTGGTTTAATTGCAAAAGTATTAGAGCAGTCATTATATATCCATTTAAAAACTAACATACAGCACAGAAATCTTGTACCATTGTTAATTACCAGTGAAACTACTAAAAGTACCTAAAATGTAAAAATTCCTCAAGATCTCGTTCAGGTTAATTTTTATTTTATATACAGTTTGAATGATAAAAGATCACAGCCAATAGATTTAATATTCATTACTAGCATTTTCATATTTTCTTTCAGTATTTATTAAACATCCACAGAATAAGAGGAAATTCCTGCATTGAAGTTGGTAAATTTTTCAGAAAAAGTAAATGTAATGCAGGTATACCTGTCTTTATCCATTCATGGACTATTGGAAAAATTCCGTTAATGGATTTTTGGTTAAAAGAAATTCACTAAAGGTCAGAGAGGCATTGTTAATTAACATAATCTGATTATGAATCCTTTTGTAAAGCAGCAAATTCTGCAATGTAAATATTGTCCATTTAGTTCATTTGCCTTGCACTCTCACATTTACATATATCAGATTTGTTTAAAGCAAAACACACTAATATTAATAAATGAGCCAGATGTTTCCTAAGATATAGATGTGTTGTGATCTTTATCAATCTGCAATACTGGTTTTTTTGTTTGTTTGTTTGTTTGTTTGTTTGTTTGTTTGTTTTTTGATTTGCCACCAATCATCACTCCAAACCAGAAAGAACCATTCTGAGTTTGTTGAGAATTTGGCAGTCACACCTCCAAGGACTCCCTGCAGTCTCACTTAACTGTGACCTCTCTACCTTCATACATGCCATTCTTTCAACTTAGAATACCATTTTCCACTTAGTAACCTGGTGAATCAATTCTTCAAGACTCAACTCAAATGTCACCTTGCCCATGAAGACTTTCTTGATCATAACCCCCATTCCCAATCAGGCAAACCTCCCTCAGGCTCCCACAATACCCTGCCTGCCCCTTGTCATACTTTATTCTAATTGTCTGTTTACACACTCTATCTTGCCTACCAGACTGTGCACTCCCTGTGAGCTGAGATGATGTTTTATTCATTTCTATACTTTCAATACTTGACGTTACTAACACATAGCAGGTATGCAAAAAATATCTGCTGTTTGATTAATCGCTATCTTTAGCTGTATATTTTTGAACCCTGAATAACAATGCTTTATGAAAACCACAAATAAAAGTGTTTTATTGATCTCTTCTTTCTTTGATTAAAAAGTGGCCATACCAGTTCATACCTTATAATTCAAGAAAGAAAAAAAACACCTCTATATCAAATTCATGACTAACACATAGGTGCATTTAGTTTGTTCTTTTTAGTTCAAACATAGAACTATATCCTAGCACACCACTAACTTCATTGTAGTAAGTAAGACCTGAAGAAATTAGGATCCGCTAATTAAAATGGGTGTGGGAAGGCACTGCAGGGATCACTGTAAGAGCTTTGGATCCTCATTGGCTGAGAGAGGAAAACCTGCTAAGAAAGTTGGGCATCTTTGGGAGAACAATAACGCTATCTAGTAGGGCTTGGTCAACCTGGCTCGAAATTCTGCATCCGGAAAGTCCTAAGCAACAGTCCCAGCTGGGGGGATTTCCATCACTTTGAAAACGATCATTATCCTCCCAATGTGGGCAGAACAGGTTGGACCTGATCCACCTGCGTGTTGCTGCAGTCTGGCTTGGCATGGAATGAGACTCAAGGACATGTAATGCCAAGAGTAGCCCAGCCCCATGGCGCAGACACACACACACACACACACCACTACAACTCGCACTCACTGAATTCCACACAAAACCCACACCATCTCCACGACACACACCCCTGCATTCCTGTGTGCCGTCACATACAGGGAGTGCCCTCTCACATTCTCTCGCTTCCCTAGTCGGCCCGACCCACACCCCACATTGCTGGCGGACTGCAGCCTAGCCTGGAGCTGGAAGCTGATGAGGACCGGTTTTGTTGTATGTAACAAAGCCCCAGGCACCCAGGTGCCCCGCTGGATCATCTCCATCCATCTCTCCCCGCCCCCATCCCTGAGCTTCCTGAACAAGAGAAAGCTCAGCCCCGGGAAGTGGATGCAGGGAGTAGGGACGCAAAGAAAGAGAGCTTCAGGGGTGGGCGGGGGCAGGAGTCCGGGCAGCTTCAGTGCTCTCTCGCCATGAACCAAAAAGGAAGGCGATCTGGCAAAGGGAACCAGCTGCCTTCCCAACCTTTCGCCCTCCATCTATTCATAGAGCAAGACTGAAAACTGAGAAATAATCTACCCTCCCTCCAGCCCCGTGCCCTCCAGCAGCCCGCAACAAAGCGCCCCCCCTCCCATGCACAGACCTGTTCCAGCCTCTTCTTGGTCAGAGCGAAGGACAGTGGCAGCCCAGGGTTCTGCCCTTCGCTGCTGGGCAGGAGGAGCAGGGGATGGGAGGAGGAGCAGGAACTGGGGGAGGAAGGAGGACGAGAGGGGATAGGAGATCACAGCCGAAGCGGCGGTGGCGGCGGCGGTGGTAGGAGGAGGAGGAAGAGAGAAGGAGGAGGCTGCTTCGGTGGCAGCTGCTGAGGATGCTCTGGCGACAGGCAGGGCTGGGTGCGCGGGGTGCGGGCTCACGTGCGCCCCATGGCCGGGGGATGCGCGCGCGTCTGGGTGTGTGAGAGCATCTGGGTGTATTTTGACTGTGATTATTCCAATTAAGACCTAGTCTGGAACTTGTGGTTCCTGCAGCCAGGCGGAAGTGAAACCCTTCCAGTCTCTCAAGCCTGACTGTTTGGGTCAGGGGGATGGGGGCTGTGGGGAGCGAGGGCGGGGAGAAGGTGCCCGTATCCCTTCCTTCAATCTTCTTTCTGGGCACTGGTAGCTTGCATCCACACATATCTCTGAAAACCCTATAGCCAAGGAGAAAGGAAAGAGACCAGGACAGTTACCATCACCATCACTTTGCATTGAGTGAGCACTCACACTGTGCTGGGCACTGTCTGGACTAGTCAGAATATAATTTCTGTGTTCACTGTGATCGACATTTATGAGTTGGAGTGCCTATAACTTCATACAGCATTTACATCCTACCCTTTCTCCTCTATTTCCTTCCATTGCAATATCTCTGTCCCTGTAACCAAGTGGCATAAAATTAATTCTCTACTTTTTAGTCAGTTTATCCAATCAACATTACCGTGGTCCCTGGCTTCTCTGGTGACAAGGGGTCACCTAACTTTCTCACCATTTTTCCTCTAGGAATGGGGTACTCGGTTTAGATGAGGACCAGGACTGGTTTCTTGGGGATCAGAGGGTTGAAGGTGATCACGGATCCAGTTGGAGATCCAGTTTGAACCTGCATCCCTAAAGCTAACGTAAGAAACCAATTGTCAGAGACACAAACTTCCCTCATGATTCCATTCTTGGTGTTTGGAGCCCTGATGAAAATCTCCTTCCTACTCTTGATCTTTTCAGCATAGCATTTTGCTTCATCTTGCCTAATGGCTTATGCTTGTTGAGTACTTTGAGATTTACGAAGCACTTTCTAATAACAACTTCCCTACCGTAGCATCTCTTTAAATTAGGCATAGAAGATATCATTATTCTCATGTTACAGATAAGAAACTAGAGTTCAGCATGATTAAGTGGATGTGCCTAGAATTACATGCTAATAAGTGGCAGATCCAGAACTGGAACCCAGGCCTTTGGATTTCCAGGCCAAAGTTCTTTTTTAAAATTATATCTTGGAAAGAACCTTCAGATTCATCTATTTTCATGAATATGAAAGAACCTTCATATTCATGTTGGAAGTAATGGTTTAGTGAAGGAAGTTGAAATTGCTAACTAAAATGAGAGTTTAAAAAATGTTTTCAGTTAAATTGATACATTCAGATGCAATCCATAAATCAGTAGACAAAAAAGAATTAACTTTTAGGCCTCAGACCCCAATCAGCACACATAATTATTCCTTTGATTCTGCTACCAGCTACTGCAGGAAAAATTTGAAATGAAGTTGCAGAAAAGAAAATAAGAAAAGAGTCTGAGTTTCCCAGGGTGAGAAACTTGTAAATGATTCCCCCACAAGCTAGATCTCTCTCCTCTAAGTCATGGGAACGAATCATTGTTTGCCATCCATGGAGGAAACCTATCTCCTACACACCAGCCTGGGCAGTCTCAAGCATGTGGATATTAAACAAGAGAGGCAGGTTAGTGCAGTGGACAAAAGCTAGACTCTGGAGACAGGCAGCCTTAGTTGGAAAACCTTGGAAGAGGACCCAATATCAATGGCTTCCCCTCTAAAGTGTGTGTAGGGGTGTGAGAATGAAATGAAGTGATGCAAGTGCTTGAGATACAGCAAGGCTCAAGAAAACAATAAATGTTATTATTAGAGAAAATAAAACAACAACTTCATTAATGAATCTTTCTTCATTAAAGGCAGAAATGATTTATTGCTAATAGTGTCCCAACATTGAGGGAATGCAGAGGAACAGATTGCTTTTCTCTGGGATAGGAGAGATAAAGTGTTGGTGACAGGAAATAGGCATGATAAACAAGTAAAGATGAGACATTCTCTACAATATTGAGGACCAACATGGAACTTAGAAGAGAATGGGACCAGAAGAGGATAATGAAGAGAGGACACTTAAGACTGGGTGGTGGTCGGCGGGGCGCAGTGGCTCACGCCTGTAATCACAGCACTTTGGAAGGCCGAGGCGGGCGGATCATGAGGTCAGGAGATTGAGATCATCTTGGCTAACACGGTGAAACCCCATCTCTACTAAAAATACAAAAAAATTAGCCAGGCGTGGTGGCGGGCGCCTGTAGTCCCAGCTACTCGGGAGGCTGAGGCAGGAGAATGGCGTGAACCCGGGAGGCGGAGCTTGCAGTGAGCCGAGATCGCGCCACTGCACACCAGCCTGGGTGACAGAGCGAGACTCCGTCTCAAAAGAGAGAGAGAGAGAGAAAAAAAAAAAAAGATTGGGTGATGGATTATGACCCAGATTCTTGCCATTCGTGGCTACTGTGATTGAATGGGAGGATATGCCTGTTAATGGCTCTGCAACAATGTACGTGTTTTACTTAAAGAGATGTTTTGTCTCCTCTAAACAAATTCCTGTTGATCAAAAGACCTAATAAAGAACTCCATTCAGAATCTGTCAAAAATACCTGAATCTGATACTCAGCCAGGGACTCCCTGTTCCAATCTGCTACCAAATAGGACCTCGTCTTGTTTGAGCCTTGCCAAGCACAGAGGAGGTTGAGTCATAACAATGCTCAGAGCCAAGCTGCAGAAAAATTATGAAGGAGATGAAATCTGTCTCTGATAACCTTCCAGTCTCTCTGTGTTTCACCCTTTCCTTCCCACTTCCAACCTCTAGACATCAAAATCTCTACTTTCTAAGCCAGGGAAAGAGCCATGTGAGTAATGCATTCACAAAGAAGTGCCTTTACATGCTTTTCTTCTCAAAAGAAAGACTAACAGGAGGAGACAATGCTAAACCCAGCAAAATGAATGGATCACTAATGATAGAAGTTCAGGCATTGTGGATGATACAAATGCTTTGAATGCCTTCAAATCATATTTGGTATGAGACTCTCCAGGAATAAAACCAGACTTTGGGAATTCTAATTTATGACACAACAGAAACGGAGAACACTAAGAGGCATTAGTTACTCCAGTTCAACCCCTTTGTTTTGCAAGTGATTAAACAAAGGCTCAGAAAAGTTAAGTGACTTTCCCAACAGCACATACCTCAAAGAAGAGAGCCATGACTTGAATTCCAAGCACAGAGCTTTTTCCACCACACTGTGATACTCCATCAGCCAAGAAGAAAACTAGGAGCAATTGCTTAGAAACTGATATTTGAAACATTTTTTCAGGTATATGGGAATGGCATGAAAACAAGAATAGAAGTGAGGAAGGAAGGCGCAGTCTTCTTTTTGCTTCTTTTGTCTTTCTCCTCACTAGTTATTTTTTTTCCTAGTAGCTTCATCCTGAGGCCACTTTAAGCAAGATTGACATGAAGAATGGTCTTTGTTATGCTAAGCACCTAAAACTGGAAATAATATTAGAGATATGAGAGTAAACTGAGGGTGGAGAGAGTCTAGATCACTCATTGAATCAAATTTTAGAATAAATCCCTGTTATTAGTAGATTATAATAAACCTTTTCTTAAAACAGAGAGAACCAAAAGAGAATCTAGTCAGTGAAAGTTTCCAGTTTATTAGAGTCCTACTAATTAAGGCTTTATTGTAATCTCAAAACACAGAAAAGATTTAAAATAATCTGATCTTTAAAAAATAAAATTAAAAACCCAACTCTAAGTTTGCTTTGCTTTGTTTTATCTTCATGTTTTCTGTTTAAGCATTGACAGTTATTTGGGATTAGAAAATTCTCACGAGATTTATTGTCTACTCTCTTTACTTCTGTATATGTTTGAAATGTTCCATAATACAAATGTGAAAAAAGACATGGTTCCTGTTCTCTAAGTATTGGAAGGAAGGAACTCGGAATTCTATTGACCAGGGACTCCAAGTACTTCTCTGTGTAAATTAGCATAACTTTCCTGGAGAACTAGGTGTCAACGTATATCAAAATTGTGAAAATAAATAAACAAATAAATATGGAAAAACAGTTTCCCCAGGCAATCTCCTGAATTTCACAATTGGAAAAATAATTTCAAACCCTGGTTTCCTTTCTTGATTAGATGACTTAATTTTACAGACAAGTCCTTTGATTGTTTCAGGACCCAATTTTTTGATCTACAAAATCGAGTAATAATTTTTAAGCACATATCTCTTTGCAAAGCTAGGAAAAGTTGAAGCCTTGTGGAACGAGTGCTACATAACCCATGGTTTTCAGATTTCTATGTTGGAAGTGATACATGGTGAGTGTGGGTGGTATGAGTGGTCCCTTAGAAAGTTAAATTATGAAGAAAATGGAAAACAATTAATTTTAGACTTTTTAAAGTATTCATGTTAAAATAGCAAGAGTAATCAACAAAAGCATAGACATAAAACATGTAACTTTGAAATAAGCAGAGGGAAAAATTGAATTAAAAAATGGAAAAAAGCTTAATTCGAAATAAGTCAAAAAAATAAGAGTAGGAAAATGAAATATAAAATGGAACAAATAAAAGGCACATATGAAGAGGGTAGGAATAAATCCAAATAGATTAGTAATTGCTATAAAGCTAAATGGATTAAATATATCAATTAAAATGTTAAGGATTATCAGAGTGAATAAAAGAACAACATTGTTTTAGTCAATTTTTTGTGTTGCCATAAAGTAATACCTGACGCAGGGTAATTTCTAAAGAAAATAAGTTTATGTGGCTCACAATTCTGCAGGGTGTGCAAGAAGCAAAGTGCCAGCACCTGCTTCTGGTGAGGGCCTCCAGCTGCTTCCACACATGGCAGGAGATGGTGAGTGCAAAAATCACATGGTGAGTAAGGGGAGATGCCAAGTTCTTTTTAAGTAAGTACCAGGTCTAACAAGAACTAATAGAGTGCTCACTTATTACTGTGAGGATAGCACCAAACATTCATGAGGGATCCATCCCCATGACCCAAACACCTCCCACTAGGCCCCACCTCCCAGCACTGTCACACTGGGGATTAAATTTTAACATGAGATTTAGAGGGGTTAAACACACCATATCCAAACTATAGCATTCCAACCTTGGTCCCCCAAATCTTATGTCCTTCTCACATACAAAATACAATCACTCCATCATAATAGTCTTAACTTGCTCCAGCACCAACTAAAAAGTCCAAAGTCCAAAGTCTCATCTGAGACTCAAGGTAAGTTTCTTACAGCTGTGAGCTTGTAAAATCAAAAACAAATGATTTACTTCCAAGATACAATGGTGAAGCAGACATTGGGTAAACACTCCCATTCCAAAAGGAAGAAATTGGCCAAAAGAAAGAGGTAACAGGCCCCACGCAAGTATGAAACTCAGCCTGGCAGAAGTAAATCTTACAGCTCCAAAATAATCACCTTTGACCCTATGTCTCACATCCTGGGTACACTGTTGCAAGGACTCCTGAGGCCTAAAGCAGTCTTACCCCTATGGCTTTCCTGGGAACAGCCCACGTGGCTGGTCTCATGGATTTGAGTCTGGTACTTGCAACTTTTCCAAACTAGGATGACTCACTACCTGTGGCTCTATAATTCTGAGGTCTGGAGGGCAGCAGACCTGTTACCACAGCTCCACTGGGCACTGCCCTGGTGGATACTCTCTGTGACAGCTCTGCCCGTGCAGTAGGTTCCTGCCTGCACTCCCAGGCTTTCTAATACATCCTCTAAAATCTAGGTGGAAGCTGCCAAGCCTCCATGGCTGTAGCATTCTGTGCACCTGCAGACCTAGTACCATGTAGATGCTGCCAAGGCTTACATCTTGCACCCTTCAGAGTGTTGGCCCAAGCAGTACCTGGGACCCTTTGAGCCTTGAGTGGAGCTGGAGGGGTGGGAATGCAGGGAAGCAGCACTCCTAGCCTGTTCTCTGAAACCATTCTTTCCTTTTAGGCCTCTGGGCCTATGGGAGGGGAGGCTTCAAAGATTTCTGAAATCTTTTGGGGCCCTTTTTCCATTGTTCCAACTATTAGCACCCAACTCCCTTTTATCTTTGCTAATCTCTCTAGTTAGTTGTTGCCCATAGTACCCTTGGATTGCTCTATTTAAAAATCTCTGTTCTTCTCTAACACATAGCCAGGCTGTAAATTTTCCAAATTTTTATGCCCCGCTTCCCTGTTAATTATTAATTCCACCTTTAGGACATTATTTTGCTGCCACATCTGATTGTAAGTTGTTAGAAGCAGCCACGCTACTTCTTGAATTCCTTGCTATTTAGAAATTTCTACCACCAGAAACCCTAGGTCATCATTCTTAAGTATGGCCTTCTAAGAAGCCCCAGGGCATGGACACAGTACAGCCAAGTTATTTCCTATAGTATACATGGGTGGTTTTTGCTCCAATTCCCAATAAGTTTCTTCTTTCCATCTGAGACCTCCTCTTCATGGCCTTTACTACCTGTTTCTCTCTTTTTTTCTTATTTTTCGAGATAGGGTCTCACTCCCTGTCACCAAGGCTGAGTGTAGTGGTGCCATCATGGCTCACTGCAGCCTTGAACTCCTGGGCTCGAGCAATCCTCCCACCTCAGTCTCTAAAGTAGGTGGGACTACAAGCATGTACCACCATGCCTAGATAATTATTTATTTATTTATTTATTTATTTATTTATTTATTTATTTATTTATTTATTTTGTAGACACAGGGTCTTGCTGTGCTGACCAGGCTGGTCTAGAACTCCTGACCTCAAGCATTACTACCACCTCAGCCTCCCAAAGTGCTGGGATTACAGGTGTGTGCCACTGCTCCCAGCGTAATGCTTATATTTCTATCAACATTTTGTTCACAATCAATTAAACAATCTCTATGAAGTCCAAAACTTTCCCTTGCCTTCCTGTCTTCTTCTGAGCCCTCCAAATTCTTTAGACCTCTGCCTATTACCCAGCTCTAAAGCTGCTTCCACACTTTTAGGTATCTTTATAACAACACCTCATTCTCAGTACCAGTTTTTTGTCTTAGTCTGTCTTTGTGTTGCTTTAAATGAATGCCTAAGATGGAAATGAATGCCTAAGACTGGATAATTTATAAAGAAAACAGTTTTATTTGAGAAAAGTTCTGCAGGCTGTACAAGTAGCATGGCACCAGCATCTGCTTGTGGTGAGGACCTCTGGCTGCTTCCACTTACGGCAGAAGATGAGGGAAGCTGGCATGTGCGGGTATCACATGGTGGGAGAGAGGAAGCAAGAGAGAGAAGTGGGATGGAGGTGCCAGGTTCTTTTAAAGAACCGCTCTTATGGGAACTAATAGAGTAAGAACTCACTAATTACCAGGATTCATGAGGGATTTGCCCCTATAACCCAAACATCTCCCACTAGGTCCCACTTCCCAACACTGACACACTGGGGATTAAATTTTAACATGAGATTTAGAGGGCAAACACATCATAATCCAAACTATAGCAAACATTCGGTTGTATACTGTTTATAAGATAAATACCTTCATTTATATTTCAATGTAAGGATACAGAAAGACTGAATGTCAAAGAATCAAAAAAATTCTACTAGGCAAAAACCAACCAAAAGAAAGTTGAAGTAGCTATTTTAATATCGGATTTTAATATTTAAGGTGAAAGGATTACAAGAGATAAATAGAGTCATTTCATAATGGGAAAAGTAAATTGACCAGTAAAATACAGCAATTCTACTTGTGTAATCTCCTATTAACATATTATAATGAATACTTATAATTTTATGTTGCCTCAGAATCAACTCCTGGGTGAGTTTTCCCTGGGATTCCTGGGGGAACACAAGGTTGTGCTCCTAGCACCAAAGTGATGATCAGGCAGGATAAACTAAACACAGGTCAGACAAGAGCCACAGAGGCATCTGCCAGTATAAACAAGTTTCTCTGTGAGGGACGCCCTGTTCACAGGTTGAACAACTAGGCATTAGGCCTTCCACGAGGTTAAAGAAGTATCCCCTGAAAGACACACTGTAAACAACCATGTCCAACTCTTCTTCATTTCCCGTTGGAGCAGGGCTGCTAGCCACTGTGGCACTAGAACCCCAATGTAGCTGAAGACTCTCAAAACAATTTTTTAACAAAATTTGACAAATCAACAAGGAGGAATTAGAAAACTCTGTATCACAGTGGGAGATTTTAACGCATCTTTCTTAACAACTGATAAATCAAGCAGAAAAATATTGGTGAAGATATAAAAGATTTGAACAGTATAATTAACAAGCTAGGATAATAGACATATATAGACAATTCCAGCAAACAATTAGAGAATACACATTATTTTCAAGCACATCTGGAACATACATAAACATTGTTTAAAGTTAGTTTAAACAAATTTCAAAGATTGGTAACATATCACACCACCTTCTCTAATTACAATTAACTTATAAATCGGTCTAAAAACGTGACTACAAAAATTCCATTTATAGCAACTTAAAACAATATTATAAAATTTACAGGTGAAAAATCATAACGAAAATTAGATTTGGAACTGAATACTTAGAACTGAAAGATAATGAAAATACTACATATCAAAACTTATGAGATTAGCCAAAGTGATATTAAGGGGGAAATGAATAGACTTAAAGCTTTCACACTAGAAGGAAGGCTCAGAATTAATTAGTCAGAAATATTATATTTGATAAATTAGAGAATGAATATCAGAATAATCCTCAAGAAAGCAGAGGGGGAAAATAATAAAGATATGAATACAAGTGAGTGAAATATAAAACAAATACATAATAACATCAACTAAGCCAAGAGTTGTTTCTTTGAAATAACTAATAAAATAGAAAAACTTCTAGCAGGTCTATCAAGGGAAAAAAAAGACATATAGCACAAAATACACATTTTTGAATAAAAAAATGGGAAACAATTACAGATGCTGCAAAGATTAAAAAGATAATTTGAAAAATTCTATGTAAATACATTTGAAAACCTGAACTTAAAATTGGACGCATTCTTTGAAAAAATGAAATTTGCTAAAAGCGAATTTCTAGCAAGGTCAATCAAGGGAAAAAAGGATAGGTAGCATAAATATACATTTTGGAATAAAAAGTAGGAAATAATTACAGATGCTGCAAAGATTAAAAAAATAATATGAAAAACTGTATGTCAATGCATTTGAAAACTTGGACTTAAAATTGGATACATTCTTAGAAAAAATGAAATTTACTAAAAGTAACTTAAGAATAGAGAATTCAAAAAGTCTTCTAACCATAAACGAAAAAAAAATGAATCAGTACTTAAAATTGCTCCCACAAAGAAAATACCAAGTCTGCTGTACTTGAGAGGCTAGTTCTTCCAACAATTCAATGAAAATATTGTTCCAATATTAGCTAAACTCTTCCAGAGAAACGGATATTAGTAACACTCCCCAGGTTATTTTAGTAACAAAACCTGACCAGTATTATATAAGAAAGGGATATTACAAGTCAGACTCACTCATGATTAGAGGTATAAAAATTATAAACAAAACATTAGCAAAGTACGTTCAGCAATGTATAAAAGGATAATGAATATTTACCAAGTTGGGTTTATTCCAGGAAAACAAGGTTATTCTGGAGAATTAAGTAACATAACTCATCATATTACCAGGTTAAAGAAAAAAAGCAAAAACTCATAATCGTCTTAATAATATGAGAGACATATTCAATAATATCTAACATTAATTTATGATTTCAACAAACAGCCTCTTAGCTACCTAGGAGTAGAAGGGGCTTTCTTATAACTGATAAAAAGCATCATATCAGTAATTACAGTAGACATCATACTTACCAGGGAAATACTGAAACTATTATTTCCTTTAAGATAAAAAACATGACAAAGATATCTGCTATCACAAGTCATGTTCAGCATTATGCTAGAGATTCCAACCAGTGATATGAGACCAAAAAAAAAAAAATTACGGAAAAGAAATAAATGGTAATTATTTGAAGTTTGTGCATTATATTTTATATCAGTTACATCTCAATAAGGCAGTGAAAAAAAAACCTTTCTGCCTTGATCCTGACTTAACCTGAGTCAATTCAGCCTTACATATTTAAACTAACACCTCCAATATTGCGGTAGAAGTGACCCTAATACAAGGAGACCACGGCCCAGGCAATCCTACCCATGTGCCTCCCTTTCTGGGAAAATGGCCCCAACGGAGGTTGAGGTGAATTACTCAGTGTATGTGTTAGTCTGTTTTGCATTGCTCTAAAGGAATACGTGAGAATAGGTAATTTATAAAGAATTGAGGTTTAATTGGCTCACAGTTCTGCAGGCTGTACAGGAAGCATGATGCTGGCATTGGCTCGTCTTCTGGTGAAGCCTCAGGAAGCTTTCAATCACGATGGAAGGCAAAGAGGGAGCTGGCATATCACATATTGAAAGCAGGGGCAAGAGTGAGAGGCGGGGGAGGTGCTACACTCTTTTAAACAACCAGATCTCACATGAATTCAGAGTGAGAACTTACTCTTTATTGCAAGGACAGAACCAAGACATTCATAAGCGATCCAATCCCATGTGCCAAACACCTCCCACCAGGCTACACCTTCAACATTGGGGCTCACATTTCAACATAAGGTTTAGAGGGGGCAAACATCCAAAGTATATCAGTGTAGGAACAGGAACTGCTGGCAATCAAGGCTATCTTTGAAACATGATGGTTTCTGTACCCATAATGATATAGCACAACCTGTGCATCATCTTACTGTTGAAGCAAAGCTGGAAGCTCAATTTTGCCAGATGAAATGGCACTGTTCTAGCAAAGTTAGAATTTTCACATCCACTGTGTCCCATTGAAGAGATGCCCAATTATGTAAATATGGATGCAGCCAAGGCTTCACCCCAAGAGGTCCTCTGGCCTGTGAGTTTTACTGTCATTAACGTCAGGTACACCTGACTGAGGAAAGGGAAATGGACAGCAGGCAAATGCCTCTATGCTGGAACACTGGCTAAGGGTCCAGAATATTCTAATGTAAGGGAGATAGAAAGGCCAATGCTAACTATACAATGGCATTATGTCCCGGTAGGAGCACTGACTCTGCTACAGTGGCCTATTCAAAACCTTGAACAAAGAATGCAGGGACTTATGGTGGCCCCATATCTGTCACAATGACACTTAGTATACAAGCACTTGGAGCACTTGTACTCTGATCAAGAATAGATCTACAAGGATCAACAGATTAATATACTCATTCCCAATCCTCAAACACACCGTTGACACCATTGCTATGGATTGATCACAAATGTACTCCCTGTTGCATAATCACAATACTATTTTTGTTGTAGAGAGTACCCTTACCAGAAAGTAATTGCAATTGGCAGTATACCATAATGATTAAGGGAATGGCCTTTGGAGCCAGACAGCAGATGCTTGAATCTCAACTCTCTCCTTTATTAGGTGTGATCTGGTGTAAGCCACTTAACATTCTGAAACCTCATTTCCTATGAATATACTAAAAACCCTTGACTGGCACATTTTTAATGTGTGAATTGTATGTTATATACATTACATCTCAGTAAAGCTGTATATATAAATATATATGTATATACATATATATACAGCATAAAAAGTAAATGCTCCTTTACAATAGTCTGTGCCCACCTTCCTCTTCTTCTTGTAGGAAGTCTGATATGTGTCATCCCAGATCATTTAAATAAGTTTCACACATATGTATAACTATACAAATAAATGACTTTACTTTGTCTTAGGATGACATTGTGTATTTTTTCTGCAGCTTTCTTTGTTAGTCTACCTATGAAGCTAAGAATTCTTTTCATGTCAGTGCACATAGCTCTCATTCATTTTAGCTGTTGCATTATAGTTCAATGTTATACAGATGATGATGGATGAATCATAGTTTACTCACCACTTTTCCACTGGTGGACACATAGATTGTGTTCACTTTTGCTGTTACAAACAATGTTTTAGTAAACCTCTGTGTACATGCCTATTTGTGCACAAAGGCAGATACTTTTCTAGGAAAAATACAGTATTTACAAAGGGCAAGCTGTATTGAAGGATAAAGTACATTTACACTTTTTTTATTTTGTCAAATTGCCCTTCAGAAGGGCATCTCAGATTACATACCAGCGAACAACTTATACAAGTAAAAATTGCTCCTCACCCATTGGCCATTTTTTAGTTGAATTGTTTGTTTTCTTATTATAGAGATTTGAGAATTCTTCATATATTCTGGACACATGTCATTCCTCAGATGTACTATTTACAAAGATTGTTTTTTTCCCAGTCATTCTCTGAAGAATGTTTTTTGAAGAGTAGAATTTTAAATATCAATGACTGTTGCATTAATTTACTCTATTATAGATTATGCTTCTGACATTGTATCCAAAAATTCTGACTAACTCAAGGTCACAAAAATTTTCTCCTATGTTTTCTTTTAGAAATCTTACAGATTAAGATTTTATATTTAGGCTTGTTATCCACTTTTAGTTAACTTTTGTATGTATTTTGAGGTATGAATTGAAGTTCATGTTTTTGCATGTGAATATCCAATTGTTTCAGCACTGTTTTTTAAAAAGACTGTCCTTTCTCTACTACATCACCTTTGCAAAATATCAGTAATCTATATATGTATGGGTCTGTAGGTCTATATCTGGACTCTCTATTCTGTTCCATCAACCTATTTATCCTTATTTTTTTTTGAGACAGGGTCGTGCTCTGTTGCCCAGACTGTAGTGCAGTGTCAGGATCATGGCTCACTGCAACCTTGAACACCTGGACTCAAACAATCCTCCCACCTCAGCCTCTTGAGTAGCTGGAACCATGGGTGTGTGCCACAGTGCCCAGTTAATTTTTAAATTTTTGTAAAAATGGGATTATGCTATGTTGCTTAGGTTGGTCGTGAACTCCTGGCCTCAAACTACCTGGCCTCAAACTACCTCAGCCTTCCAAAGTGCTAGGATTACAGGTGTGAGCCACCATACCTGGCAGATCTATTTATCTTCATACCAATACCATATTGCTTTCATTACTATAACTTAATAATAAGTCTTGAAATCAGATAGGGATAGCCCTCTAACTTTTTTCTTTTTCAAAGATGTCTGGCTGCACTATGTTCTTTAAACTTCTGTGTGAATTTTAGAACCAGCTTGGCAATTTCCATAAACAAGCTTGTGGGGATTTTGATTAGAATTGCATTTCATATACAGATCAATTTGAAAAAGCCTTACACCTTAATATTGAGACTTCAAACCGATGAAGAAGGTATACTATAGTTTTTCTTCGCAATGTTTTGTAGTTTTCAGTGTACAAGTCTTTACTATCTTTTGTCAGATTTATTTCTAAGCATTTCATATTTTTGTGTGACTATAAATGGTATCTTTATTTTCTTTTGTTTTGTATAACTTTTATTTCAGGTTCAGGAGTACATATGCAGGTTTGTTATATAGGTAAATTGCATGTCACCAGGGTTTGGTGTACAGACTATTTCATCACCCATGTAATAAGCATAGTAACTGATAGGTAGTTTTTCAATCCCCTCTCTCCTCCCACCCTCCATCCCCAAGTAGGCCCTGGTGTCTGTCGTTTCCTTCTTTATGTCCATAAGTACTCAATGTTTAGCTCTCACTTATAAGTGGGAACATTCAGTATTTGGTTTTCTATTCCTGCATTAGCTTACTTAGGATGAATGGCCTTCACCTCCATCTATGTTGCTGCAAAGGACATGATCTCATTCTTTTTTATGGCTGCATGGTATTCCATGATGCATATGTACCACTTTTTTTTTTTTTTTTTTCAGTCTAACTTTGATGGGCATTTAGGTTAATTCCATGTCTTTGCTATTGTGAGTGATGTTGCCATAAATATACACATACATGTGTTTTTATGGTAGAATGACCTATATTCCTTTGGGTATATACCCAGTAATGGGATTGCTGGGTCAACTGGTAATTCTGTTTTAAGTTCTTTGAGAAATTGCCAAACTGCTTTCCACAGAAGCTGAACTAATTTACATTCCTACCAGCAGTGTATAAGAGCTCCTTTTTCTGGCCGGGCACAGTGGTTCACACCTGTAATCCCAGCATTGGGAGGTTGAGGTGGGCGGATCACCTGAGATCAGGAGTTCGAGACCAGCCTGGCCAACATGGCAAAAGCCCATCTCTACTAAAATACAAAAAAAATTAGCCGATGTGGTGGTGTGCGGCTATAATCCCAGCTACTCAGGAGGCTGAGGCAGGAGAATCACTTGAACCGGGGATGCGGAGGTTGCAGTGAGCCCAGATTGTGCTATTGCACTCCAGCCTGGGCGACAAGAGTGAAACTCCGTCTCAAAAAAAAAAAAAAAAAAAGAGTTCCTTTTTCTCCCCAGCCTTGCCAGCATCTGTTATTTTTTTTTTACTTTTTAGTAATAGCCGTTGTGACTGGTGTGAGATGGTGTCTCATTGTGGTTTTGATTTGCATTTCTCTAATAATTAGTGATGTTGAACATTTTAAAATATGTTAGCCATGTGTAATGTCTTCATTTGAAAAGTGTCTTTGCCCACTTTGTAATGGGGTTGTTTTTTGCTTGTAAATTTAAGTTCCTTATAGATTCTGGATATTAGGATCCAGAATGCATAGTTTGTAAATATTTTCTCCCATTCCGTAGGTTGTTTATTTACTCTGTTGATAGTTTCTTTTGTTGTGCAGAAGCTCTTTAGTGTAATTATGTCCCATTTGTCGATTTTTGTTATTGTTACAATTGCTTTTGGCATCCTCATCATGAAATCTTTGCCAGTTCCTAGGTTATCGTCCAGGGTTTTTATAGTTTTAGGTTTTACATTTAAGTCTTCAATCCATCTTGAGTTGATTTTTTTTACACAGGATAAGGAAGGAGTACAGTTTCAGTCTTCTGCATATGTCTAGCCAGTTATCCCCACGCCATTTATTTAACAGGCTGTCCTTTCCCCATTGCTTGTTTTTGTTGACTTTGTTGAAAGTCAGATGGTTGTAGGTGTGCAACCTTATTTCTGGGGTCTCTATTCTGTTCTATTGGTCAGTGTGTCTGTTTTTATACCAATACCATGCTGTTTTGGTTATTGTAGCTTTGTTGTGAAATTTGAAGTCAGGTAATGTGATGCCTCCAGCTTTATTCTTTTCTCTTAGGATTGCTTTGACTGTTTGGGCTCTTTTGTTCCATGTAAATTTTAAAATAGTTTTTTTTTCTAATTCTCTGAATAATGTCATTGGTAGTTTGATAGGAGTAGCATTGGATCTGTAAATTGCTTTGGGCAGTATGGCCATTTTAATAATATTGATTCTTCCTATTCATGAGCATGGAATGATTTTTCATTTGTTTCTGTCATCTCTGGTTTCTTAGAGTAGTGTTTTGTAATTCTCATCGTAAAGGTCTTTCCCCTCCTTGGTTAGCTGTATTAGGTATTTTATTCTTTTTGTAGCTGTTGTGAATGAGATTTCATTCTTGATTTGGCCCTTAGCTCAGATGTTGTTGGTGTGTAGGAATGATACTAATTTTTGTACATTGATTTTGTCTCCTGAAACTTTGCTGAAGTTATTTATCAGATTAAGGAACTTTTGCCTAGAGACTATAGGGGTTTTCTATGTGTAGAATTATATCATCTGCAAACATGGATAGTGTGACTTCTTCCCTTCCTATTTGGATGCCTTTTATTTCTTTCTCTTGCCTGATTGCTCTGGCCAGGACGTCCAGTACTATGTTGAATAGCAGTGGTGAGAAAGGGCACCCGTGAAGGGAAATGCTTCCAGCTTTTGCCGGTTCAGTATGATATCGGCTAAGTGTTTGTCATAGATGGCTCTTATTATTTTGAAGTATGTTTCCTCAATGCCTAGTTTGTTAAGAGTTTTTAACACGAAGAGATGTTGAATTTTATTGAAAGCCTTTTCTGCATCTATTGAGATGATCAGATGGTTTTTGTTTTTAGTTTCGTTTGTGTGATGAATCACATTTATTGATTTGTGTATGTTGAAGCAACCTTGCATCCCAGAGATAAACCTTCTTGATTTTGGTGGATTAGCTTTTATAAATGATATCTTTTAAGATTTCGTTTTCTGATGATATACTTGATTTTTCTACGTTGACTCTGTATTTGGCAACATTGCTAAACTCATTCATTCTAGTAGCTTTTCTGTAAATTCTATCACATTTTCTAAATAGACAACATCATCTCTGGACAAAAACAGTTTTATTTCTCTTTATTTCCAAATCTGGATTCCTTTTATATCTTTTTTTTTTTTTTTTTTTTTTTTTTGAGACGGAGTCTCGCCTGTCGCCCGGGCTGGAGTGCGGTGGCCGGATCTCAGCTCACTGCAAGCTCCGCCTCCCGGGTTTACGCCATTCTCCTGCCTCAGCCTCCCGAGTAGCTGGGACTACAGGCGCCAGCCACCTCGCCCGGCTAGTTTTTTGTATTTTTTAGTAGAGACGGGGTTTCACCGTGTTAGCCAGGATGGTCTCGAACTCCTGACCTCGTGATCCGCCCGTCTCCGCCTCCCAAAGTGCTGGGATTACAGGCTTGAGCCACCGCGCCCGGCTCCTTTTATATCTTTTCCTTGCCTAACTGCACTGTCCAGAAGCACCAGTACAGTGCTGTATAGAAGTGAAAACAGACATTCTTGCCTTGCACCTGACCTAATGGGAAAATTCATTTCATCATTATACATGATGCCATATATATAGGTTGAAGAATTTCACTTCTAGTCCTGGCTTGCTGAGACTTTTCGGTTTTTTATCAGGAATGGATGTAGGGTTTTGTCAAATGCTCTGTCTTCATTTATTGAGATAATCATATGGGTTTTCTCCTTTAGTTTGTAAATATGGTGAATTATACTTGAATTATACTCATTATAAAATGTTCTATCAACCCTGCATTCCTGGAATAAGTCCCACTTAGCAATAGTGTTTATACTTTTAATATATTGTTGGATTTAATTTGCAAACATTCTGTTTAGACATTTTCTATCAATATTCATAAAGAACAGTAGTTGATAGTTTTCTTATTTTGCAACATGTGTTCTTTGGTTTTGGTATGTGGGTAATACTGGCTTTATAAAATGAGTTGGAAAATATTCCCTCCCATTCAGTTTTCTTGAAGAAAACTTGGGGTAGATTTGGTATTATTTCTTTCTTAAGTATTTGTTAGAATTTGCCAGTGAAGGTATCTGGGCCTAGATTTATATTTGTGGGAAGATTTTAAGCCACAAATTCAATTTATTTAATAGGTATATAGCTATTTTGGTTATCTGTTTCTGTGTTTTATAACCTTTATTTTAGGTTTGGAGGTAGATGTGAAGGTTTGTTACATAGGTAGACTCACGTCATGGGGGTTTGTTGTACACATTATTTCATCACCCAGGAATTAAGCCCAGTACTCAATAGTTATCTTTTCTGCTCCTCTTCCTCCTTCCACCCTCCACCCTCAAGTAGACCCTGGTATCTGTGGTTTCCTTCTTTGTGGTCATAAGTTCTCGTTATTAAGCTCCCACTTATAAGTAAGACCATCTGGTATTTGGTTTCCTCTTCCTGAATTACTTTGCTGAGGATAGTGGCCTCCAGCTCCATCCTTGTTCCCACAAAAGACATGATCACATTCTTTTTTATGGCTGCATAGTATTCCATGGTGTATATCTGTTTCTTTTAAAAGGAGCTTTGATAGTTTGTGTCTTTCAAGAAGTTTGACCATTTTATCTAAATTGTTGAATATATTGAAACAAAGTTATTCATAATATTTCCTTAATAATCTTTTAATAACAGTAGAATCTGTAATGCTGTCTCCTTTCTCATTCTTGACATTGGAAATTTGTGTTCTCTTTCTTTTTTTCCTGATTAGTCTGGCTAGAGGTTTATCAATTTCTTTGATCTCTAAGGTCCAGTTTTGGTTTCATTATTTTCTGCTATTGTTTTCCTGTTTCCCTTATTATTGACTTACACTTCAACCTTCTTCTTTTTTTTTCTTCTGATTACTTTGGGTGTAATTTGCTATTCTTTGCTCTAGTTTTTTTAAGGTGAAGGGTGAAGTCATTGATTTAAGACCTTTCTAAACTACTTCTAGCTACATATCACAAATTCTGATATGCTCAGTTCTCATTTTGACTCATTTCAAAATAATTTTTAACTTCCCTTTTAGTCTCTTCTTTGTTTCATAGGTTATTTAGAAGTGTGTTGTTTAACTTTCAAATATTTGGAAGAACTTCCCAGATAATTCTGTTATTAATTTCCAATTTATTTCCATTGTGCTCAAAGAATATTCATTATATCACTTGGATCCTTTTACATTTATTGAGACTTGCTGTATGTCCAAGAATATGAACTACCTTGATAAATGTTCCATATATACTTGAGAAGAATATGTCATCTGCTGTTGTTAGGTGGAATGTTCTATATATGCCAATCATGTTTATTGATGGTGTTGTTCAAGTCTATTATATTTTTTGCTGTGTAATTTCTGTCTACCTGTTCTATTAATTATTGAGAGAAAAATATTGAGATCTCCAACTATAATTTGTAGATTTGTCTATTGCTTTTTGCAATTCTATCAGTTTTTGTTCATGTATTTTAAAGCTCTTTTATTAGCGATATAAACATTTAGAGTTGTCGTGTCCTCTTGAAGAACTGACTCCTTTATCATTATGAAGTGACGTTCTTTTTTTTTTTTTTTTTTTTTTTGTCATTACACTTTAAGTTCTGGGATACATGTGCAGAATGTGCAGGTTTGTTACATAGGTATGTATGCATGTGCCATGGCGATTTGCTGCACTCATCAACCAGGAAGTGACACTCTTTATCACTGTAATATTCTTTGGTTTGAAGTTAACTTTGTCTGACGTTAATACAGATATGTCAGCTTTCTTCTGGCTAGTGTTAGCATGGTATGTCTTAATTCATTCTTTTACTTTTAACCTTTTTGTGTCTTTATATTTAAATTGTTTATAAAGTTGAAGGCAACATAAACTTGTGTCTTGCTGCTTTTTTTTTTCCAATCTGAGAATCTCTGCTTGTTTATTGGGAAGATTAGACTATTTACTTCTAAATGTGATTATTGATATGGTTAGTTTTTAATGTATCATGTTGTTATTTTTGTCTCATCTCTTTTCTCCCCTTTTCCTCTTTTTCCACCATCTTTTGGATTATTTGTGTATTTCTTATGATCACATTTTATCTCCTTTGTTGATTAATTGCCTATAACTTTTGTTTTGCTATTTTAGAAACTTTTATACTTCTTCTTTACAGAAAGAGTCTGCTATATTTCCAAGGCTGACCTCACACTCTTGGGTTCAAGTAACCCTCCCATCTCAACTTTCTGAGTAGCTGGGACTACCTATGCCTGGCGAAAACATTTTTTCAGTTATTACTATCCACCTGCAAGTGAGTTTATACCACTTCACATAGTGTAATAAGCTAAAATGGTGTAATTCCATGTTTCTCCTCCAAGTCTTCATGCTATTATTGTCTTACATTTTATTTTTACATACTTACAAACCCCAATTGTTGTATTTGTTTAAAGACTTGGTTATCCTGTAAAGATATTTAAGTACTATGAAAAAAAGTATATATTTACACAGGTAGTTATCATTTCCAGTATTCTTCATTCCTTTGTGTAGATCCACGTTTCCATCTGGTGTCATTTTTCTTCTGCTTGAAAGATATCCTTTAACATTTCTTGTAGTTCAGGATTGCTAGTGGTGATTCTTTCAAAATTTTGTGTATCTGACAACGTCTTTCCTTTTAAAAATATATTTTCTCTGGTTATAGAACACTAGGTTGACAGGTTGACAGCTCTTTTCTTTTAGTGTTTTAAATATATTGTTCCATTCTCTTCTCACATGCACCATTTCTAAAGACAAATTTACGTCATCTCTATGTTTGTTTCTCATTATATAACTTGTCTGTTTTCTTTGGCTGGTCTTAAGACTTTTTGTTTGTCATTGGCTTTGATAAATTTGATTAGGATGTGGTTTGGTGTTGTTTTCTTCATGTTTCTTGTGTTTGGATTTTCTGAGATGCTTGAATCTGTGGGTTTATGGTTTTTATCAACATTAGAAATTTTTCAATGATTGTTTCCCCAAATATTTTTTGACTCTCCTTGTCCTTCTTTGGGGACTCCAATTATTCATACATTTGGCTGCTTGAAGTTGCTTCATAGCACACTAATGTGCTTTTCATTATATTGATATTTTCCCCTATGTGTTTTATTTTGAACAGTTTTTATTGCTATATTATGTAGTTTACTAATCTTTTCTCCTAAAATATCTAATCTGCTGTACATCCCATTTAGTACAATTTTAATCTCACACATTTTTATTTTCCTCTCTGAAGCTCTGAGTCATTGTTAAAAATCTTCCATGTCTTTACTTACTGTTTTGAACATATGGACTACAGTTAAAGTAACTGTTTTAATGTTTTTGCTAATTCCAATATCTGTGTCGGTTCTGTATTGGGTTTCAATTGGTTTATTTTTCTCTTCATTAATGGCTGAATAATATTATATTCTATAAATGTTCTATAATTTATTTAGCCAGTCCAGTATTGATAGACATTTTATTCTACCTAGTCTTTTACTAATACAATTAATGCTGCAACAGTCATCCTCACATTTATGCTTTTCTGCAAATACATCAAGAAGATAAATTGCTGAGGTTGAGTCACTGGGTCAGAGAGTATGTGCAGTTTATCCAACATTTATGGCTGAGGCAGATGGATCATGAGATCAGGAGTTCAAGACCAGCCTGGCCAAGATGGTGAAACTCCGTCTCTACTAAAAATACAAAAATTAGCTGAGTGCTGTGGCAGGTGCCTGTAATCCCAGCTACTGAGGACACTAAGGCAGGAGAATCGCTTGAACCCAGGGGGCGGAGGTTGCAGTGAGCCAAGATTGCGCCACTACACTCCAGCCTGGGCGACAGAGTGAGACTCGGTCTCAAAAACAAAATTAAAAAAAAAAAAAAAAACATTTATTTATTATTTGTTTATCTAAACTCTAAGTTTAGTATTTATTCTGGCCCCATTGACTGGACTTGGCCCATTCATGCAAGTAATACCTGTAACAGGTATAACACTGGCCTCTTTCACTGGGCCCCTGCTTTTGGTGTTCATTCAGACACCACCCATTTTGTTTATTCACTCTGACCTGCTCAGTGATATTCCTCTGGCCATTCTTGCCACTCCTGTTTCTCTCCATATGGCACTGCCCTCAACTTCTATTGCTTTCCTAAGATTGTCTTGCGTGACTCCCCATTTTACAGAGACTTTTCCTTTGGACACAATTTTACTATTTTTCCTTCAAGTTCTGTGACCAAGGACTGCAGAAAGAAGTCCATCCTGTTTCCCATCCTTGACTTGTGGGACTATCTGAGCTATCCTCCTTCCTATCCTTACACTATTGGAAAGGCATCAGACAGTATTTTAGAGGGCAACTTTCTCCTTGGGCATAGAGATCTGTCAGCTACTAGGATGAAGTTATGGTCACTGTGCTGGTGCTTGTTCTAGCTTGATAGAGATTCAGTTTTGGGCCCCATATGCTGCTATATATAAAGATATTCAACTATCCTCACCATGGAATCAAAGAAAGATGCTTTTATTGGTCTTTCTTGTCTCCCAAATGCCTGGAGACATGAGTTAGTGAAGCTTATGACTCTTGTACATTAATAAACTACTTGGTCTCTTAACTAATCTGAGAATTATATTTGATGGCCTAACTTGTCATAGGGGAGCCAGTGCATTTTGTCTCTCACTTGAGGACAGGATAGATTTAGGAGCCTTAAGCAGCTTGGTAGACTAAACTGTGGTCAAGTGAACACAGTCACCTACTGGGTTCAGTTTGTAACCTCCACCATGTGAACAAAAACCACCAATGGGTGTTTCTGATTGGGAGACCTATGAGCCTCAAGATCACCTCCATAGATTAGCATATAGGAGGATGTAGCTGGACACTGCTGCTCATCACACACTTCCCAACCATTCTCAGTCCTTAACCTTGCTTTCCTAGAATCTGAAAAGGCTTAGCTATTGATACGGTGGAGAAATATTGATAGGTCAGATATAGCAAATATTGGTGGCAGATGGGGTGGATTGACATAGAGGAGTTAGCTGGAGTCAGAAACCCATGGTGTTGATAACTTTCATTACCTTGAAGTGCTCCATATGATGGTGATTATGTGTGTGCATGTGTGTATATATAATTGTCTCCCACGCTGATGTTCTTCTCAAGGACCCAGAATTATTCAGTATATTTCATGTGTTATGACCTTCAGCATTCTGGTAGCCTACAACTCCTTATGCCCAACATTGCATGGGAGAGTGTGGAAAGCAGTGGGTGTGGAAGCCATAATTACCATAAAAAAGAGTCTGGCTGATGAATGAGGTAAATTGTGGGAGGAATCAGTTACAGACGGTTTCTGACTTAGGATGGTTTGATTTAATGATATTTTTTACTTTATGATGATGCAAAAGTAATACACATCAGAAGAAACTGTACTTTGAGTTTTTAATTTTGATATTTTCCTGGACTAGTGATATGCTGTACAATACTGTGTTGTGGTTCTGCCAGCAGCAGCAGCAGCGAGCTGCAGCTCCTAGTCAGTCATGCAATCACGAAGGTAAACAACTGATATTTGGTATCTTCCTGAAGAATACTATGCCTGCTAAACCATCAATAAATGTCAATGTTCCCGTATTTTCTACCAGCTATTCTCAAGCCTCATCAGAAGAGAGAGAAACTGATGACCCTGTCACAGTAGTATCCCCATCATTCATCAATTAATTTTAGTTCAATGCTTCAAATATTCTCCAGGTTCAGTGTGCTTTCAGCTGTGTACGTTAATGGTGAGTACCCACACAAATACTCTGTTTTTCACTTTCAGTAGAGTATTTAATATATTACATGAGATATTCAATACTTTATTATAAAATAGGCTTTGTGTTAGATGACTTTGCACAACTGTAGGCTAATGTAAGTGTTTGAGCAAGTTTAAGGTAGACAAGTTGGCTGGGCACAGTGGATCATGCCTGTAATCCAAGCACTTTGGGAGGCTGAGGCAGGCAGATTGCTTGAGCCCAGGAGTTTGAGACCAGCCTGGGCAACATGGCAAAATCATCTCTACATTAAAAAAAAAAAAAAAAATTAGTCAGGCATGGTGGTGTACCCTTGTAGTCCCAGCTACCCGGAGGGGCTGAGGCAGGAGGATTGCTTGAACCTGGGAGGTCAAGGCTGCAGTGAACCGAGATCACACCACTGCACTCCAGCCTGAGTGACAGAGCCAGATCCTTTTTTCAAGAAAGAAAAAAGGTAGGCAAGGCTAAGCTATGATATTTAGTAGGTTATGTGTATTAAATTAAATACATTTTTGACTTAAGATATTTTCAGTTTACAATGGTTTTATCAGAAGCAACCCCATCATAAGGTGAGGAACATCTGTATAGTAAGGAGAGGAAACCAGTGTGTTATTAGTAAAAGGTGAAATAGAAGATTTACTCCCCAAGTGAGTACTTGGTTGACATGTCCAATCTGACCTCTGTGTCTACTAGTGGTAGGTAGTTGACAAATGGATACTAATGTGAAGGGCCTTGAACAGTGCCCTTTAAAATCAGAATGATAATTGCAGGTAATAATCAGAAATCACACAGGTGGATAATTTGGTACCAGAAGATTCTTTTGATAAACAAAATAACCACAGTTGGAGTAGATAGGCTGAGTATACAACGAATGATACATTTTGTTTCAAGACATCTGCCTCTGCCAGGAATGTGTGGGATAATTAAAAGGGAATATACTAGAAATAGTTTACTACGAGATGGTATTCCTCAGGTGTTTGGTGATCTGAAGTGGATATGGAAGGCTCTTGGATCTACTTGTTTACTCCATGACTTGGAAGCAGCTATCATAAATGATGACTCATTAGAGATGTTGTGTCAGAGATGGAGTCACTACTAAAAAGACCATGTTCAAGGTTTTGACTTGAATGAATCACAGTGGCCAGCATGATGGGATCATGGCACAAGAGAATTACTTGTGTTTGACCCTTTCCAGCTGGGACATAGAAGAATCCATTCTCATATTGTAGGCAACTCTGACATTCTCGGCCTCTCATGGCTCTCACTGCATGGGCCTGGATCTCATCCAAGTGCTGCTACAAGGAGGCATCCATTTGCAACCTGCTTTGGATTGTATCTGCTAATTGTAGAGTTTAGTGATGTAGGACTTACAGTGAGAGAGATCTGAATCCAAAACCCAGCTCTTCAACATTAGATAAGTCACTTAATTTATGTAAACATTTGTTTCCTAATCTCTTAAATAGAGATCAAAATAGTACCAACCTCAAAGGATTATTATGAAGATTTAAATGAAACAATTAGTGTCAAGTATTTATCCCTGCACTTAGAGCATAAGATTAATGTTATTATTTTACTTGGGACCATATAACCTAGAAGGTCTCCTGCAGAATCTACCTGGGTGAGTCTGCCTCCATATCTCCCCCTTACTCAAGTTTTTTTCTGAGATAATGTTGAATTTCTCCTTCCAGACAGTTGGAGCTCTAAGACATTGGATTTAGACTGGAGTATACTATCACTGAAACCTCCATTGGTGAAGAGATAGGGCAGAGCTGGACTGCAGCCTGCAGGGGGTGGAACAGAGGCCGGCAATCCAAAAGGCAAAATTCTGGGGAGAAATTGAAACCAAAGCCAGCCAAACAATTAAATCTAAATGCCAGTCCAAATGGGCTGGGTAAAGCAAGAGAATTTATAATCCAGGCAACAGAGCAGAAAGTGGTAAAATTACTTAAAAGCTTGAAAGGGACTGATTTCAACTTGATTCCATTATACACAAGTTGAGTTGCCTTGAGCAAGTTATTTAAACCTGGTTTGAATTCTGGCTCAGCCACTTATTTAGCTGACAGTTTGGATGAACTGCTAAACTTTTTGTTCCACAGTTTCCTCATCTATGAAAATACAGATTAAAAGTTCCCATAGATCACAGGGTGCTTGTGAAAATTAAATAAGGTAATCTCTATAAAATGCTTTGTATAGTGTCTAGCACACAGTAAGTTCTCTATGAATGTTAGTTGTCTTTGTTAAAAAGAGGACAGAGGAGGATCCTGGGAGTATTCTTTGAGCTATGTAGCATACCCACAAATAAGTTTTATAGGGTGCCTTTGACCACAGATGAGCAGAAGACATTAGAAAGGGCATTGACTCAGCTTGTAAAGACAGAGTATCCTCCCAGCCATCCTGAAGCCTGATATATAATCAATGACAGATGGAAATAGTTCAAAATGTGGCCTACCACACTCACAATGGAGAAGCTGAACTGTTCAAAGAAGATGACCCTATTCATTTTGGGAAACTGAGCTGTTGGATCTCTTAGCTGCTCTAGTCTATGGTAGTCTATGACTACTAGTCATGGGGACTGAATTCCCTTGAAGCAACATCTCTGCGTTTCTAGGTTAGCCTTGGTGGCCAGTGACTTCTATGCCTACACAAAGTTGGTAGAGCACAGGCAGGGATACTTCCTTCCCAGGGAAACAGGCACAGAAAATGACAGTGATGTAGCCATGGTCCTCAAGTTAGGTAGGCTTCTATAGTTATTTTTTATGGCATTGGTTTCAGTGCTATGGGGTTATCTAGACCTAAGAGGCAAGGATTAAAAGTGGCTTTAGCTGCTAGAAGGATAAGCTATTATGTGAATAAAATAAATCCTTTCTTTCCTCTTAATAATGTCAGCCTGGAGGTTAGTACGTGTAGTGATATAGGGTGAAAAGTAGCAGGGATACTCCACAAACATCACATATCAACAGACCACTCTGATTGACCTGGGGTTCCCAATCTGATATGGCCAGTACTTTATCAGGCAACATGGACACATCTTGGGTGGCCATGCCTTGGTTCAAGAAAGCCACCTCTGGGCTTTTCAATGTCTGCCCAGAGGTAGTACTTCTTCAAATGGCTCAGAACTGCCTGGACTTGGTGTTCTTATGAGGTCAGATAATGGGAATAAATTAGGATATCCTCCAAGTAGATTACAAACCTTTTGTCAACAAGGTTGTATAAGATCAGGGGTCAGAAAACTATGGTTCATAGACCCAAGTCAAGCCATTGTCTGTTTTTGTTTGGCTCACAAGTTAAGAATGGTTTTAACTGATTAAATCTTTGCAACCAATTTAATGATAAGGAATACTAAGTTTGAAACCCAATTAAATGAAATGTTATTCCCAAAAAATCCACTTTTATCATTAGTAGACCCATAGATTCTACTCAGTCATTATGTTTTGAAATTTTATTGATAAAAATGTGTAGAAATTTGCTTTCCATATTATTATATACACACCTACGTAATATCCTTGCATTTGCTCTTGGCCTGCAGAGCCTAAAATATTTATGATCTGGCCATTCATAGAAGAAACAGTTTGTTGACCCCTGCTTATGATAATAAGAGTAATAATACTAGCTAACATTAATTGAGTGCTTGCTATATGCTTAGTTATTATTCTAGAAGTTCACATGGATTATCATATTTTCCCCTCACAATAATCGTATTTGTCATTATTAAAATTATCTTTATTTTATAGTTGCTAAAATGACAGCACAGAAAATTAAGTAGTCTCCCAAAGGATGCAAAGCTGGGAAGTGGTGGAGCCAGGATTTGAATCCACAGTCTACTCTGGAATCCATGTTGTCAACTACTGAGCTATATGCATGAGGTATTAGGCATCACATAGGCCCAAAAGTGAACAGCACATTCAGACTGGTGGAGACCCATGTGGAAAGTCAGTCTCCATTTCTTGCTCTCTATGTCAAAGTTTTAGGCCTGGCCAGGCGCGGTGGCTCAAGCCTGTAATCCCAGCACTTTGGGAGGCCAAGACGGGCGGATCATGAGGTCAGGAGATCGAGACCATCCTGGCTAACCCAGTGAAACCCCGTCTCTACTAAAAAATACAAAAAACTAGCCAGGCGTGGTGGCGAGCGCCTATAGTCTCAGCTACTCGGGAGGCTAAGGCAGGAGAATGCATAAACCCGGGAGGCGGAGCTTGCAGTGAGCTGAGATCCGGCCACCGCACTCCACTGCACTCCAGCCTGGGCGACAGAGCAAGACTCCATCTCAAAAAAACAACAACAACAACAACAACAACAAAAACCAAAGTTTTAGGCCTATCAGAGGTCAGCCCTGTGTTCTCAAAACTGCATGTTCTGCACATGTATCCCAGAACTTAAAGTATAATAAAAAAAAAAGAAGAAGAAGAAGAAAGGAGAAGGAGGAGGAGGAGCAGGAGGTGGAGCAGGAGGAGGAGGAGCAGGAGGTGGAGCAGGAGGAGGAGAAGGAGAAGGATGAGAAGGAGGAGGAGAAGAGTTGGGGGAGTTTGGGGGCGTGGCAAATTCCTCCTACAAACTAGCTTCTACAAATGTTCAGAAAGCCTAGATGTTGGACTCTAATGGGTACATGCTTGCAGGAAATTTAGCCTTGAGTACTGGAATGATCTCCCAACCACATTCATGAGAAGGCTGCAGGCATTCTTCCTCTATGCTCTAGAACAGCTCTTGGCCCAGGTGTTCAGGCGACAGATGAGTTAGGCCCTAAAGGGTACAAACAACCCTGGCTGCAGAATGCAGAGGTAAGGCAGAGAATATGGATTTTCCAAGTAATAAGAGTGGAATGAGGGGGGATGTGTGGCATATGGTTTTCCAATCAGAAGATGCCTTGGACCAAGAAGAATTCTCCTTGAGAAGCTAAATTAGGAGAGAGTAAAACCTCTAGCCTAAGAAATTTGAGGTTGTCTTGGCCCATTCTTGTTATTAGAGGTAACCTTGATTAAATAGCAAGTCAAGAGCTTTGGGGGATGGCCCTGCAGCTCTTATGGTGAAAGGGGACTTCTCTAAGTCTTTTCCATAATGGGTTTTAATATTCATGAGTCAGAAAGATACAACTTTGGGCCACAAAGGCTAATCCAGGAGATCTCAGTAGCACACTGAAAGTCCTAAACACAACTAGCATGGCCTTCTGACCTAACTTTCAAACCAGCTGTCTTCAGTATACTCCTGCAGCCACACTTGAGTACCAGTGGGGAAAGGCCCAACTGCCCTACGTCACTGTTATGGACTTCAGCTCTGACTTGCTTTCCTCAGGGCCACAACACAATGACAGTAACAATAATGGCAGCAAACAATATAACACTTAGTGTATCCCCTACAATGTTTTAAGTTGTGTGTGTTTATGTGTGTGACAACACCACCTCACAAAACTGACTCTTTGCCTCTTTGTCTCAAGGGCCCACCTGCAGCAGTCACGACTATGCTGTTCATGCTAAAATCTGTCTCCGTAGGCTACCTTGAGTACACATTTGGAACAAGACACACTGATGATGGAGTCCTGGCTTTACTACTTTATTAGCTGTATGACTTTGGGCAACTTACTTAAACTCTCTAAGCCTCAGTTTCTTTGGCTGTAGAATAGAGACAACAATAGTTCTTACTTCTTAAGGTTGTTGTAAAGACTAAATCTATCTAAAGCACATGAAACAGTGCCTAGTACATTAGTTCTCAACACATTAGCTCTTGTTATTACAGTGCATGAGATACTGTGTTTGTTTGTCCATTTTGCATTGCTATGAAGAAATACCTGAGACTGGGTAATTTATAAAGAAAAGACGTTTTCTTTGGTTCACAGTTCTGAGGGCTGTACAGGAAGTATAGTACTGGCATCTGCTACTGGTAAGGGCCTTAGGAAGCTTCCAATCATGGCAGAGGTCAAAGGAGGAGCCAGCCTATTACATGGTGAGAGAACAAACAAGAGAGAGGGAGGGAGGTGCTAGGTTCTTCTAAACAACCACCTCTCACATGAACTACTAGACTAAGAACTCACTCATTACTGTGAGGATGGCACTAAGCCATTCATAAGGGATCCATCCCCATAACCCAAACGTCTTCTACTAGGCCCCACCTCCAGCGTTGGAGATCACATTTCAACATGCGATTTGGATGGGACAAACATCCAGACTATATCACTGTTTTAAATATAAATACTGCTTATCTACTTGGATGCATTTCTTACTAGACTGTAAATAGTGGTGTGCTGATAAATGCTTATAATCAGTTTTCCTGGGAAAGTGAAAAAAAAAAAAAAAGCCCTGATTTGTAGTGTTTAGTGATTTATGTGGAATAAACACTCCCACCATGGCAAATTTTAGGTTATCAGCATAACATCACTGAAGCAGAGAAGGGAAGGAATGTTACTGTAAGTAACTTGAAGGTGCAACCCTGGTTTTAGCACTGAAAGTTTTAACACTCAACGTGCCGCATTTCAAGCAAACTGGGTGAGTTGGTCACCCTAGGCCAACTCTAGTTATTCAAGTAGTAGATCCAGTCCATAGCACAGTGCCTGGCATAGAGTAGCTGTTGATGAAGTGTTCATGAATATGATGATTAATAGGCATTTTATAAGATATAGGGAAGTAATCACTCCCTGCTCTGGCTCATGTCCATTGGCCCAGAGTATAGATTAGGGCTTCAGACATAAGCTGTGCTGCTGAATAGCTGTGTAATTGACAAGACTGCTCTGAGCCACAGTTTCCTCCCCTATAAAATCAGGATGAAAATACTCACCTCCTAGGGGTACTGGAAGGGTTAAATGAGGTTAGGAGTGGGAAAGTGCCAAGGACATTTCCTGATTCATAGTAATTGCCCAGCAACTCCTAATTAACAAACAGCTCCCTATCAGGCCTTATAGTTGGTGATTTCTTTGACTTTTCTGGTTTCTTTTGACCCACCGCATTTGAATTAAAAAAAAAAAAAATACAGCACAGAGTAAGGTCAGGGACTGGAGTCAGGCAGCAAGCTGGAAGGCCTATGATGGCATTTGCTGTGGGAGTCCAAACCTCAAATGGGTTTGACACAGTGGGCAATACCTAGAATCATCTGAGAGACCTCCAAAACCCCAGGGGCATTCTTGGACATACATAAATCCTATCTCCCAATAGCTGCCAAGTTTATTTGGGAAAATAGATCTTAAAGTGCAACACCTTAAAATTTATAAACTTGTATCTTACATTAAAAAATTAAAAAGTGAAAAAAGATTAATGGCTTGTGGGAATAAGCCATGGGATCTGGGAATGCAGAGGAAAGAGAAGTGGAAAGGGAAAATGAAAAGCAGCCAAAGACACACTTCTCACCTAACTCTCAGTTTTTCTGAAAGCTAGCCCTGTTGACACAAATAGAGAGCTTTCATTTTTCTGTAAGGAATACTTTTCTTAAGAGCAAAAGGAAAAAAAAACCTCAACTCTCCAGAGTTAGCAGACTGTGCTGCTGAAATAAGATCCGACATGTGACTCATATCCAACCTAGGAAAACATCTGGAAATCAGCTTGCCACCATTTCTTTGCTAGAGTAAATGCCTATCAAGTGAGGAGACTCCTGCCTGGAAGGGGAAGAGTGAGGTTTCTGCCAAGCCAAGTGACAATCGCATCTCTCCTAGTGCTGAAGGAGGGCTGCTATTGAATCTTCCTCACCCCACCACCTGCCATATGGCATGTGTTAACTGAAGTGAGAGAAAGTCCTGTTTGAGGCTGTGACACAGAGTTCTCCCTAGCCTCTGCCTGCCAGTTCGTGGATTCTCCTGGGATGAAAGTATTCCATCCATTGTAAAAGTGGCAGTGCCTTATGTGATGTTTGAAGAAATTGCAGGGAAATAAAAACAACTAGCATTTATCAAGTGCTTACTACATGTCAGTCATTTTATATGTTGTAATTTTTCATCCTCAGAACAATCCTGTGAAACTTTATCCCCATTGTGCAGAGGAGGAAAATGAGGCTTAGTAGATGATAAAGTAACGATCCCAAGCTTGTGCAGACAGATAGCAGGCAGTGGATGTGGGATTTGAACACTGGTCAGTAATACTGTAGAGTCTAGCCATGTTACTGTTATGCCATTCCTCCCCACCATACAAACCTAGGGAACTGTTTTCTATGTGCTTTCCAGAAGACTGGCCCTACCCTTCAAATCTGATGCTAACAGTGTACTCAGAAGTAGAGAAGAAAACTTAACATTCTTAAGCTTCTTTCTGGAGTATCTTAAATGGTTAAAAATAAGGCTGGGAAAGTCCCAGTATCCACACTTTTGGCTACAGGCTAGCCAGGGCCAACACAGATAGATGTGCATTTCTTACATTCCACAAATGCACCCAGCCAAGTTGGAACAGGGAACACATTGGAACAACAACAAAACCTTTGTTACCCTCACCAGTTTACTAGAAAAGGCCACTTTGTAGTTTGCCCACCTAGAATGGAGTATTTTTGTCATACTCAAAAGATGTTCTGTGGACTAGCTTGAAAACAAAAGCAACTTATTGACATGCTACTACTCACTATGTCAAAATGAAGTCCTAGTGGTGGAAAAGCTGCCTTTGGGAACCATAAGTATGCACCCTGACCTTCCTCTGGACAGCAGCCTCATGATCTTCCTAGCATTGGCCCTGAACAATGTGATCATCTGTCTCCAGGCAGGGTCTCCACCAGCACATATGGCATCATTGGCTGAATTACAAAAGGCACCCCTGATGCAGTAATCCAAAAAAAAAAAAAAAAAAAAAAAAGGCAGACCTGCTGGGAAGACAAACCAGGAGAAACACACCCCTTCTTTAGGGTTCATGCTGTGAGCCAGAACACAGCTTGAAAAAATAGGGGTGAAGAATGGATTTCAGCTCCCACTTGCCCCCACAACAGGTGCTCTTGGGAGAAGACAACCTATTTAATCTTCTGCATGCCCTGCTCCAAGTCCATCTCTCCCAATCCACATGAGTCTCTTCTCTTTTGGACTTCAAAGAACAGCCAATGTATTTGAGATTTAGAAAAAGTGAGTATTTTGAAATCTGCCCTGGATTACTCCCCAGTCAGACAATAAGGCTATTGAGACCAGGATTGATCAGATGTCTATTTCAGTATTCCTCACAGCACCTGGTGCTGATCTGGGTGTCTAAGACCCAGTCAACAGTTACTGAGAAACAATGAATTATGGTCTTGCAGTGGGGGATACAAAGATTCTTTGTGCTCAGAAATGGTGCTGCATTCACATTCAAAAACATCCTGCTCATACCTTATTCACCTCACCTTGCTGCCCAGCCTCTTTATATATCCTATATCTCCTTACTTCGTAGGGAACAAAGTAATCCTCATTTAATGGCAAATTCTCCCTAGGAACCGCACAGGCTACAATTTGGTCCAGCTCTTACAAAGTCAATTTCACTCTCTTTTGTTATTGTCTTTGGAGCCCAGGGATGAGTGATTGGCATTTTGCTAATATCCACAGAAGCCTCAGGCTTCCAAGGCCTATGTAACTCAACCACTTCTGCATGCGCTTACTGTAGCAGAAAACACAGACTGCTGTCTATAAAACAGGAAAATACCATAGGGAAATGAATACTCCTGAGAATAGCAAGGTTCATATCGTGAAAAAACATTCTCAGGTGGTGAGGAAATCTGTATTAATCAGTTGAAATGGAAGGCCATTTTATTCCACAGTTAGACTGTAGTCAATAGCTGGAAGGATTTTCAAACAATGAATTCTAATAAACACTGTTTATTAGAATTAAGTTCCCAACGGTAAGAGGATGATGGGATATATGATTCTGTGGGGGTGAGAAAGGACCATATAGTGTTCTTGGGTGTTTAAATAACTATTGAGGAAAGGAGAAGAAAGCCCTAATCTCTTTCATTCTTAATCTAGGTTGAGATTCTTTCTTCTTTGGAATTTTAAAAAATTGTGATAAAATATACATTACATAAAATATACTATCTTAACCATTTTAAGTGTATAGTTCAATAGTGTTAAGTACATTCACATTTTTGTGCCACCAATCTCTAGAACTTTTTTCATCTTACAAAATAGAAACTGTACACATTAAACAACAACTCCCCCCGTTCTCCCCTCCTTCTAGCCCCTGGCAACATCATCCTACTTCCTATTTCTATGAATTTGACTACTCTAAGTACTTTATATACTGTACTTCCTTGGGCTTTTTATACACACAATAGAGAATACTTCTTACTTTCTAGATGTAAAGCCCAAATTTGAGTCATATAGTCTCCTTTTGGCTTGTCCCTTGTTCCTAACATATTCTGCATGTAAGAAGCCTTTCTTCTCTTCTCCTTCTCCTTCTCATCCTTCTCCTTCTTCTTCTCCTTCTCCTTCTCCTCCTTCTCCTCCTCCTCCTCCACCTCCTCTTCCTCCTCCTCCTTCTCCTTCTTTCTTCTTCTTTTTTTTTTTTTTTATTATACTTTAAGTTCTGGGATACATATGCAGAACATGCAGTTTTGTTACACAGGAATACACGTGCCATGGTGGTTTCCTGCACTCATCAACCCATCATCTGCATTAGATATTTCTCCTAATGCTATCCCTCCCCTAGCCCCCTCACCCCCTGACAGGCCATGGTGTGTGATGTTCCCCTTCCTGTGTCTATGTGTTCTCATTGTTCAACTCCCACTTATGAGTGAGAACATGCGGTGGTTGGTTTTCTCTTCCTGTGTTAGTTGGCTGAGAATGATGGTTTCCAGCTTCATCCATGTCCCTGCAAAGGACATGAACTCATCCTTTTTTATGGCTGCATAGTATTCCATAATGTATATGTGCCACATTTTCTTTATCCAGTCTATCACTGATGGGCATTTGGGTTGGTTCCAAGTCTTTGCTATTGTGAACAGTGCTGAAATAAACATATGTGTGAAGATGTTTTTATAGTAGAATGATTTATAATCCTTTGACTATATACCCAGTAATGGGATTCCTAGGTCAAATGGTATTTCTGGTTCTGGATCCTTGAGGAATTACCACACTGTCTTCCACAATGGTTGAACTAATTTACGCTCCCACCAGCAGTGTAAAAGCATTTCTATTTCTCCACATCCTCTCCAGCATCTGTTGTTTCCTGACTTTTTAATGGTGCCATCCTAACTAGTATAAGATGGTATCTCACTGTGGTTTTGATTTGCATTTCTCTAATGACCAGTGATGATGAGCTTTTTTTCATATGTCTGTTGGCTGCATAAATGTCCTCTTTTGAGAAGTGTCTGTTCGTATCCTTCACCCACTTTTTGGTGGGGTTGTTTGTTTTTTTCTTGTAAAATTGTTTAAGTTCTTTGTAGATTCTGGATATTAGCCCTTTGTCAGATGAGTAGATTGCAAAAATTTTCTACCATTCTGTAGGCTGCCTGTTCACTCTGATGATAGTTTATTTTGCTGTGAAGAAGCTCTTTAGTTTAATTATATCCCATTTGTCATTTTTGGCTTTTGTTGCCATTGCTTTTGGTGTTTTAGTCATGAAGTCTTTGCCCATGCCTATGTCCTGAATGGTATTGCCTAGGTTTTCTTCTAGGGTTTTTATGGTTTTAGGTCTTACGTTTAAGTCTTTAATCCATATTGAGTTAAGTTTTGTATAAGGTGTAAGGAAGGGATCCAGTTTCAGTGTTCTGCATATGGGTAGCCAGTTTTCCCAAAATCATGTATTAAATAGGGAACCCTTTCCCTGCTGCTTGTTTTTGTCAGGTTTGTCAAAGATCAGATGGTTGTAGATGTGTGGTGTTATTTCTGAGGCCTCTGTTCTATTCCATTGGTCTATATATCTGTTTTGGTACCAGTACCATACTGTTTTGCTTAGTGTAGCCTTGTAGTATAGTTTGAAATCAGGTAGTGTCATGCCTCCAGCTTTATTCTTTTTGCTTAGGATTGTTTTGGCTATATGGGTTCCTTTTTTGTTTCCATATGACATTTAAAGTAGTTTTCTCTAATTCTGTGAAGAAAATCAATGGTAGCTTTATGGAAATAGCATTGAATCTATAAATTACTTTGAGCAGTATGGTCATTTTCATGAAATTGATTCTTCCTATCCATGAACGTGGAACGTTTTTCCATTTCTTTGTGTCCTCTCCTATTTTTTGAGCAGTGGTTTGTAGTTCTCCTTGAAGAGATCCTTACATCCCTTGTTAAGTTGTATTCCTAGGTATTTTATTCACTTTGTAGCAATTGTCAATGAGAGTTCACTCATAATTTGGCTCTCTGTTTGTCTATTATTGGTGTATAGGAATGCTTGTGATTTTTGCACATTGATTTTGTATCCTGAGACTTTGCTGAAGTTGCTTATCAGCTTAAGGGGATTTTGCACTGAGATGATGGGGTTTTCTGAATATACAATCATGCCATCTGCAAACAGAAACAATTTGATTTCCTCTCTTCTTATTTGAATATGCTTTATTTCTTTCTCTTGCCTGATTGCCCTGACCAGAACTTCCAACACTATGTTAAATAGGAGTGGTGAGAGAGGGCATCCTTGTCTTGTGCCAGGTTTCAAAGGGCTTGCTCACATCTTTTGCCCATTTGGTATGATATTGGCTGTGGGTTTGTCATAAATAGCTCTTATTATTGTGAGATATATTCCATCAATACCTAGTTTATAGAGAGTTTTTAGCATAAAGGGGTATTGAATTTTATTGAAGGCCTTTTCTGCCTCTACTGAGATAATCATGTGACTTTTGTCATTGGTTCTGTTTATGTGATGGATTATGTTTACTGATTTAGATATGTTGAACCAGTCTTGCATCCCAGAGAGGAAGCCAACTTGATCGTGGTGGATAAGCTTTTTGATGTGCTGCTGGATTCAGTTTGCCAGTGTTTTATTGAGGATTTTCGCATCAATGTTCATCAGGGATATTGGCCTGAAATTTTCTTTTTTTTATTGTGTCTCTGCCAGGCTTTGGTAGCAGGATGGTGTTGGCCTCACAAAATGAGTTAGGGAGGAGTCCCTCTTTTTCTATCGTTTGGAATAGTTTCAGAAGGAATGGTACCAGCTCCTCTTTGTACCTCTGGTAGAATTCATCTGTGAATCCGTCTGGTCCTGGGCTTTTTTTGATTGGTAGGCTATAAATTATTGCCTCAATTTCAGAACCTGTTATTGGTCTATTCAGGGATTCGACTTTTTCCTCATTTAGTCTTGGGAGGGTGTATGTGTCCAGGAATTTATCCATTTCTTCTAGATTTTCTAGTTTATTTTCATAAAGGTGTTTATAGTGTTCTCTGGTGGTAGTTTATAAACAGGAGTTGCAATCCTAGTCTCTGATAAAACAGACTTTAAACACAAAAAGATAAAAAAAGACAAAGTAGAGCACTACATAATGATAAATGGGTCAACGCAACAAGAACAACTAACTATCCTAAATATATATGCACCCAATACAGGAGCACCCAGATTCATAAAACAAGTTCTTAGAGACCTACAGAGACAGACTTCCACACAATAATAGTGGGAGACTTTAACACCCCACTGTCAATATTAGACAGACCTACGAGACAGAATATTAACAATGATATTCAGGACTTGAACTCAGCTCTGGACCAAACGAACCTGATAGATATCTACAGAACTCTCCACCCCAAATCAACAGAATATACTTTCCTCTCAGCACCACATCACACTTATTCTAAAATTGACTACATAATTGGAAGTAAAACACTCCTCAGCAAATGCAAAAAATGGGAATCATATCAAACAGTCTCTCAGACCACAATGCAATCAAATTGGAACTCAGGATTAAGAAACTCACTGAAAATCGCACAACTACATGGAAACTGAACAACTTACTTCTGAATGACTACTGGGTAAATAAAGAAATTAAGGCAGAAATAAATAAGTTATTTGAAACCAATGAGAACAAAGCCACGAAGTACCAGAATCTCTGGGACACAGCTAAAGCAGTGTTTAGAGGGAAATTTATAGCACTAAATGCCCACACAAGAAAGTGGGAAATATCTGAAATAGACACCCTAACATCACAATTAAAAGAACTAGAGAAGGCCGGGCGTGGTGTCTCATGCCTGTAATCCCAGCACTTTGGGAGGCCGAGGCAGACAGATCACCTGAGGTCAGGAGTTAGGTACCAGCCTGACCAATATGGTGAAACCCCGTCTCTAGTAAAAATACAAAAATCAACCGGGCCTAGTAGTAGGTGCCTGTAGTCCCAACTACTCAGGAGACTGAGACAGGAGAGTTGCTTGAACCTGGGAGGCGGATGTTGCAGTGATCTGAGATTGTGCCACTGCACTCCAGCCTGGGTGACAGAGTGAGACTTTGTCAAAAAAACAAAAAACTAGACAAGAAGGGGAGCAAACAAATTCAAAAACTAGCAGAAGACAAGAAGTAACTAAGATCAGAGCAGAACTGAAGGAGATGGAGAATGGAGACATGAAAAACCCTTCAAAAAAACAATGAATCCAGGAGCTGGTTTTTTGAAAAGATTAACAAAATAGACCACTAGCCAGACTAATACAGAAGAAAAGAGAGAAGAATCAAATAGACACAATAAAAAATGATAAAGGGGATGTCACCACTTATCCCACAGAAGCCTTTCTTCTTTGGCCCCTTAAGTGTTGGTGATTCTTGGGTCTCTGTTCTTCTCACTCTACCCAGTCTTCATGAGGAATATCATCCACTTTCATGAGATCTATATACTAAAGGCTCCAAAATGCATATTTTCTAGGTGAGGTCTCTCTCCTATATTCTACACAAGTATATTCAACTGCCTACTTGATATCTACACTGCTTGGATGTCTGCTAAAGAGCTTCAGCTCAACATGTCCAAAACTGAATTCATCATCCCTATAATCTGCTCTTGCTTCAGTGTTTGTTAGGTTAGTGAATGGCCTGCCATCCACTCAACTGCCTAAGCAAAAACTTAGGACCATCCTTGACTCCTACGTGTCCAACACCCCTACCATCTACTTAATTATCAAGGTCTATAGGTTCTGTCTTCTATCTTCTAAATGTCATGCTTACCTGTGTCATTAAAGAATGGTGATACAAAGGAAAGCATAATCCACTCTGCATAGGAAGTAGCCATAAAGGGTCTCACAGAGAATATGCTTCCACCAAGAATTGAAGAATAAGAACATGTCAGAAAAACAGGTGGCCAGATCATTCCAGGCAGGCAAAGTAACCTTTGTAAAGTTACATAGAAAAGAAACAAAAATGGGGTGGTGGGGGCACATCAAAAAGTTCAGTGTTACTGGAGCATAAAGTGCAATTTATGAAATGTAAAGAAAAAGGTGACAATGGACAGGTCATGGAAGGCTTTTTACACTATGTGCTGGAGTCATATTTTGCAAAGGAGCAATGGTTAAAAGTTGTATAGAGCCATGGTCCAAATTGTGACTCCAGATTTCTGGAAGCAGTTTGTGGTGTGAGTAGGAAGGATGCACCATGATATTAACACTCAATAAATAAGGACATCTTGCATGCCTGCATTTTTCACTGCCCACATTGTGAAGGGCTTTTCCATGACCTGTCTTATATTTCACTTCCGAACTTGTTCTTCATTTCCTTGGCTCCAAACTCCTTGTCTTATCTTCTGTTTAGAACATTCCACCTTGTCCTTAAACCTGATGGCTGGTATTTTCCCTTAGGCACTTGCCTGAACTTCCTGAGTAGGATTAGATCTCCCACTTGTTGAAACCACTCCCAACCAAATACGCACACGGGAATTTGGGGATAATCTGACTGAGATGCCCACCAAGTGGTTGATAACTACAAACACCAAGTCCAAAGGATCAAAGTTAGGAATGAAGCAGGCAAATAGAGTAAGGGTTTTAAAATTAGATTGAGATGAGATTAAGAGAAAATGTTGGTTGAAACATGATCGGAGATAGAGGGGTACTGATTAGTAATTGCTGCAAACAGTCTTTGGTGATTGAGCCTTGATTTTATAGTCTGGCTGGTGATTGGAATGTGAGTGAATTGGGTTAGTTTAAAAGTCAGAGCCAAGGTAATCAAACTCTTCTCATTCTCCTCTACAACCAAACTCCCTTGCCAATAAGGGTGAGGGTTTCCTTGTGTACGCCTGACAGAAGATGAGTACCTACAACATTTCTCCTGGTCCCTCTTTGTTTCTTGTCTTCCTTCTGCACAGCCCTTTAAGCCAGCCTATCTCATTCAGTCACTGTCTTCCCACTTGTCAATAAAGGCAACCCACAAACTCCTGCTAGTGTACCTAGAAATCACTCTATAATTCTACTTACTCATCTTGGACCTTGTTCTTCTTCTAATTCCACCATCACTCAGTTCTGAACTTTTGCTGGAACTACTGTCTTGATTTCTTCTAAGCATTGGGCCTCGTTGCTCTGGCATTAAAACTTCAACTCTTCCCAGTGGATGTTGGCTTATCTGACTCTCCAGCTCTTGGGCCCCTAGATTTGCAATGGTAGGAATATTCCTCTTTCACTTTAGGCTTGCACTATCAAACCCAACCCTGGCCAAATCAATGACTAGCATCTTAGCTGGACCAGGCACAGACTGTCTCCCCATTCCACCTCCCAAACAAGAAGGATCTGAGTAAAAATCCTTCTTTGAAGACCTAGTTTTAGAGCTTGTGGGGTCAATAAGATTCTATTATTTTTGGATGTCAGGACTAATTGTGTGTGTGTGTGTGTGTGTCTGTGTCTGTGTCTGTGTGTGCATGGGGGGTTGTTGGGGGAGAAGAATAGAAACTTCACAGGCAAGAAATATAAGGGAAAGGTAGAAGATAGGGTGGGTGTGCACAAACTGATAGAGACCAAACACCACAGTGATATGGTCTGGCTCTGTGTCACCACCCAAATCTCATCTTGAATTGTAATCCTGAATTATAATCCCCATGTGTTGGGGGAGGGACCTCTTGAGAGGTGATTATGGGGGTGGTTCCCCCATGCTGTTCTTGTGATAGTGAGTTTTCATGAGATTTCATGGTTTTATAAGAAACTTTTCCTTCTTTCACTCTGCACTTCTCTCTCCTGCTGCCATGTGAAAGGCATGTTTGCTTCCCCTTCTGCCATGATTTTAAATTTCCTGAGGCCTCACCAGCCATGCAGAACTGTGAGTCAATTAAACCTCTTTCCTTTATAAATTGCCCAGTTTCAGGCAGTTCTTTATAACAGCATGAGAATGGACTGATACAGTAAATTGGTACTGTGGAGAGTAGGGTGCTGCTATAAAGACACGCAGAAATGTGGAAGTGACTTTGGAACTGGGTAACAGGCAGAGGTTGGAACAGTTTGGAGGACTCAGAAGAAGACAGAAAGATGTGAGAAAGTTTGGAACTTCCTAGAGATCTGTTGAATAGTTTTGACCCAAAATGCTGTTAGTGATATGGACAATGAAATCCAGGTTGAGATAGCTCAGATAGAGATGAGGAACTTGTAGGGAACTGAAATAAAGGTGACACTTGCTACACTTTAGCAAAGAGAATGGCAGCATTTTGCCCCTGCCCTAGAGATCTGTGGAACTTTGAACTTGAGAGAGATGATTTAGAGTATCTGGTGGAAGAAATGTCTAAGCAGCAAAGCATTCCAGAGATGACTAGGGTGCTTTTAAAAGCATTCAGCTTTATGCATTCACAAATACACGGTTTGGAATTGGAACTTATGTTTAAAAGGGACACAGAGCATAAAAGTTCAGAAAATTTATAGCCTGACAATGCGATAGTAAAGAAAAACCCATTTTCTGAGGATAAAGTCAAGTTAGCTGCAGAAATTTGCAAAAGTAATGAAAAGCCAAATGTTAATCACCAAGACAATGGGGAAAATGTCTCCAGGGCATATCAGAGGTCTTCATGGCAGCACCTCTCATCACAGGCCTGGAGACCTAGGAGGGAAAAATGGTTTCATGGGTGGGGCACAGGGCATTGCTGCTTTGTGTCCTGCATTCCAGCCATGGCTAAAAGGGGCCCATGTACAGCTCAAGCTGTTGCTTCAGAGGGTGGAAGCCCCAAACCTTGGCAGCTTACACATAGTGTTGGGCCTGTGGGTGCACAGAAGTCAATAATTGAGGCCGGTCACGGTGGCTCACACCTGTAATCCCTGCACTTTGGGAGGCTGAGGTGGGTGGATCACCTGAGGTCAGGAGTTTGAGACCAGCCTGGCCAACATGATGAAACCCAGTCTCTACTAAAAATACTAAAAATTAGCTGGATGTGGTGCTGGGTGCCTGTAATTCCAACTACTCAGGAGGCTGAGGCAGGAGAACTGCTTGAGTCTGGGAGGGAGAGGTTGCAGTGAGCCAAGACCACACCACTGCACTCCAGCCTGGGCAACAAGAATGAAGCTTTGTCACAAAAATAAAAATAAAGATAAAGAAAACAGGGTACACCTTTCCAAGATGGCCAAATAGGAACAGCTCCATTCTGCAGCTCCCAGTGTGATGAATGCAGAAGACGGGTGATATCTGCATTTCCAACTGAGGTACCTGGTTCATCTCATTGGGACTGGTTGGACAGTGGGTGCAGCCCATGGAGGGTGAGCTGAAGCAGGGCAGGGCGTCGCCTCATCCAGGAAGTGCAAGGGGTCAGGGAATTTCCCTTTCCTTGCCAAGGGGAACAGTGACAGACTGTACCTGGAAAAATGGGACACTCCCACCCAAATACTGTGCCTTTCCCATGGTCTTAGTAACCAGCAGACCAGGAGATTCTCTCCCAGGCTTGGCTCGGCGGGTCCCATGCCCACGGAGCCTTGCTCACTGGTAGCACAGCAGTCTGAGATCGACCTGCAAGGCTGCAGGCTGGCTAGGGGAGGGGCGTCCACCATTGCTGAGACTTGAGCAGGTAAGCAAAGTGGCCAGGAAGCTCGAACTGGGAGGAGCCAACCACAGCTCAGCAAGGCCTACTGCCTCTGTAGGCTCCACCTCTGTAGGCAGGGCATAGCTGAACAAAAGGCAGCAGAAACATCTGCAGACTTAAACATCACTGTCTGACAGCTCTGAAGAGAGCACTGATTCTTCCAGCATGGCGTTTGAGCTCTGAGAATGGACAGACTGTGTCCTCAAGTGGGTCCCTGAAACCCATGTAGCCTAACTGGGAGACACCTCCCAGTAGGGGCCAACACACACCTCATACAAGTGAGTGCCCCTCTGGGATGAAGCTTCCAGAGGAAGGATCAGGCAGCAATATTTGCTTTTCTGCAACATTTGCTGTTTTGCAGCCTCCACTGGTGATAACTAGGCAAACAGGGTCTGCAGTGGACCTCCAGCAAACTCCAACAGACCTGCAGCTGAGGGACGTGACTGTTAGAAGGAAAACTAACAAACAGAAAGGAATAGCAAAAACATAAACAAAAATGAAATCTACACACAAACCCCATCTCTAGGTCACCAACATCAAAAACAAAAGGTAGATAAAACCACAAAGATGGGGAAAAGGCAGAGCAGAAAAGTTGAAAATTCTAAAAACCAGAGCACCTCTTCTCCTCCAAAGGATTCTAGCTCCTCACCAGCAAGGGAACAAAGTTGGATGGAGAATGACTTTGACAAGTTGACAGAAGTAGGCTTCAGAAGGTCAGTAATAATAAACTTCTCCGAGCTAAATGAGCATGGTCTAACCCATCACATGAGAACTTTGTGATGCATGAACAAGCTTCAATAGCAGACTCAATCAAGTGGAAGAAAGGGTATCAGTGATTGAAGATCAAATTAATGAAATAAAGTGAGAAGACAAGTTTAGAGAAAAAAGAGTAAAAAGAAACAAACAACACCTCCAAGGAATATGGGACTATGTGAAAAGACCAAATCTAGGTTTGATTGGTGTACCTGAAAGTGACAGGGAGAATGGAAACAAGTTGGAAAACACTGCAGGATATTATCCAGGAGAACTTCCCCAACCTAGCAAGGCAGGCCAACATTCAAATTCAGGAAATACAGAGAACACCACAAAGATACTCCTCAATAAGAACAACACAAGACACATAATTGTCAGATTCGTGAAGGTTGAAATGAAGGAAAAGTGTTAAGGGCAGCCAGAGAGAAAGGTTGGATTACCCACAAAGGGAAGCCCATCAGACTAACAGTGGATCTTTCAGTAGAAACCCTACAAGCCAGAAGAGAGGGGTCCAATATTACACATTCTTAAAGAAAAGAATTTCCAACCCAGAATTTCATATCCACCCAAACTAAACTTCATACGTGAAGGAGAAATGAAATCCTTTACAGACAAGCAAATGCTGAGAGATTTTGTCACCACCAGGGCTGCCTTACAAGAGCTCCTGAAGGAAGCACTAAACATGGACAGGAACAACTGGTACTAGCCAATGCAAAAACATGCCAAATTATAAAGACCATCAATGCTACAAAGAAACTGCATCAATTAATGGGCAAAATAAACAGCCAACAGCAGAACAGCAGGATCAAATTCAAACACAACAATATTAACCTTAAAAGTAAATGGGCTAAATGCCCCAATTAAAAGATACAGAGTGGCAAATTGGATAGAGTCAAGACCCATCAGTGTGCTGTATTCAGGAGACCCACTTCACATGCAGAGATACACATAGGTTCAAAATAAAAGGATGGAGGAAGATCTACCAAGCAAATGGAAAGCAAAATAAAATAAAATAAAACAAAATAAAATAATGATGATAAAGGCATCAATTCAACAAGAAGAGCTAACTATTCTAAATATATATGCACCCAATACAGGAGCACCCAGATTCATAAAGCAAGTCCTTGGAGACCTACAAAGAGACTTATACTTTCATACAATAACAATGGGAGACTTTAACATCCCACTGTCAATATTAGACAGATCAACGAGACAGAAAGTTAGCAAAGATATCCAGGACTTGAACTCAGCTCTGCACCAAGCAGACCTAATAGACATCTACAGAACTCTTCATCACAAATCAACAGAATATACATTCTTATCAGCACTGCATCACACTTATTCTAAAATTGGCCACATAATTGGAAGTAAATCACCCCTCAGCAAACGGAAAAGAACAGAAATCATGACAAACTGCCTCTCAGACCGTGGTGCAATCAAATTATAACTCAGGATTAAGAAACTCACTTGAAACCACACAACTACATGGAAACTGAACAACTTGCTCCTGAATGACTACTGGGTAAATAATGAAATGAAATTGGAAATAAAGATGTTCTTTAAAAGCAAAGAGAACAAAGACACAATATACCAGAATCTCTGGAACATATTTAAAGCAGCGTGTAGAGGGAAATTTATAGCACTAAATGCCCACAAGAGAAAGCAGAAAACATCTAAAATAGACACCTAACATCACAATTAAAAGAACTAGAGAAGCAAGAGCACACAAATTCAAAAGTGAGTAACCAAGATCAGAGCAGAACTGAAGGAGACAGATAAAAATTCCTTCAAAAAATCAATGAATCCAGGTGCTGGCTTTCTGAAAAGATCAACAAAATTGATAGACCACTAGCAAGACTAATAAAGAAGAAAAGAGAAGAATCAAATAGATTCAATAAAAATGATGAAGGGGATACCACCCATCCCACAGAAACATAAACTACCATCAGCGAATATTATAAACACCTCTACACAAACTAGAAAATCTAGAAGAAATGGATAAATTCCTGGACATATGCACCCTCCCAAGACTAAACCAGGAAGAAGTTGAATCTCTGAATAGACCAATAACAGGCTCTGAAATTTAAGCAAAAATTAATAGCTTACTAACCAAAAAAAGCCCAGGACCAGATGGATTCAGAGCTGAATTCTACCAGAGGTACAAATAATAGCTGGTACCATTCCTACTGAAACCATTCCAATCAACAGGAAAAGAGGGAATCCCCCCTAACTCATTTTATGAGACCAGCATTGTGCTGACACCAAAGCCTGGCAGAGACACAATAAAAAAAAAAGAGAGAATTTAGACCAATATTCCTGACGAACATTGATGTAAAAAGCCTCAATAAAATACTGGCAAACTGAATGCAGCAGCACATCAAAAAGCGTATCCACCACAATCAAGTCGGCTTCATCCCTGGGATGCAAGGCTGGCTCAACATATGCAAATCAATAAACGTAATCCATCACATAAACAGAACCAACAACAAAAACCACATGATTATCTCATTAGATGCAGAAAAGGACTCTGCCAAAATTCAAAGCCCCTTCATGCTATAAACTCTCAATAAACTAGGTATTGATGGAATATATCTCAAAATAATAAGAGTTATTTATGACAAACCCACAGCCAATATCATACTGAATGGGCAAAAACTGGAAGTATTCCTTTTGAAAACTGGCACAAGACAAGGATGCCTCTCTCACCACTCCTATTCAGCATAATTTTGGAAGTTCTGGCCAGGGCAATCAGGCAAGAGGAAGAAATAAAGTGTATTCAATTAGGAAAAGAGGAAGTCAAATTGTCCCTGTTTGCAGATGACATGACCGTATATTTAGAAAACTCCGTAATCTCAGCCCCAAATCACCTTAAGCTGATAAGCAACTCCAGCAAAGTCTCAGGATACAAAATCAATGTGCAAAAATCACAAGCATTCCTATATATCAATAACAGACAAACAGTGAGCCAAACTATGAGTGAACTCCCATTCACAATCGCCACAAAGAGAATAAAATACCCAGGAATCCAACTAAAAATGGATGTGAAGGACCTCTTCAAGGAGAATTACAAACCACTGCTCAACGAAATAAAAGAGGACACAAACAAATGGAAGAACATTCCATGCTCATGGATAGGAAGAATCAGTATCATGAAAATAGCCATACTGCCCAAGGTAATTTATAGAGTCAATGCCATCTCCATCAAGCTACCAGTGACTTTCTTCAAAGAATTGAAAAAAAATACTTTAAAGTTAATATAGAACCGAAAAACAGCCCGCATTGCCAAGACAACCCTAAGCAAAAAGAACAAAGCTGGAGGCATCATGCTACCTAACTTCAAACTACACTACAAGGCTACAGTAACCAAAACAGCATGGTACTGGTACCAAAACAGATATATAGACCAAGGGAACAGAACAGAGTCCTCAGAAATAACACCACACATCTACAACCATCTGATCTTTGACAAACCTTACAAAAACAAGAAATGGGGAAAGGATTCCCCATTTAATAAATGGTGCTGGGGAAAGTGGCTAGCCCCATGTAGAAAGCTGAAACTGGATCCCTTCCTTACACCTTATACAAAAATTAATTCAAGATGGATTAAAGACTTAAATGTTAAACCTAAAACCATAAAAACCCTGGAAGAAAACCTAGGCAATACCATTCAGGATATAGGCACAGGCAAGGACTTCATGACTAAAACACCAAATGCAATGGCAACAAAAGCCAAAAATGACAAATGGGATCTAATTAAACTAAAGAGCTTCTTCACAGCAAAAGAAACTACTACCATCAGAGTGAACAGGCAACCTACAGAATGGGAGAAAATTTTTGGAATCTATCCATCTGACGAAGGGCTATTATCCAGAATCTACAAACAACTCAATCAAATTTACAAGAAAAATACAACCCCATCAAAAAGTGGACAAAGGATATGAACAGACCCTTCTCCAAAGAAGACATTTATGCAGCCAACAGACACACGAAAAAATGCTCATCATCACTGGTCATCAGAGAAATATAAATCAAAACGACAATGAGATACCATCAAATGCTATTTAGAATGATGATCATTGAAAAGTCAGTAAACAAGAGACACTGGAGAGGATGTGGAGATACAGGAAGTCTTTTTTACTGTTGGTGGGAGTGTAAATTAGTTCAACCATTGTGGAAGGCAGTGTGGTGATTCCTCAAGGATCTAGAACTAGAAATACCATTTGGCCCAGTCATTCCATTACTGGGTGTATACCCAAAGGATTATAAATCATGATACTATAAAGACACATGCACACATATGTTTATTGTGGCACTATTCACAATAGCAAAGACTTGGAACCAACCCAAATGTCCATCAACTATAGACTGGATTAAGAAACTGTGACACATATTCACCATGGAATACTATGCAGCCATAAAAAATAATGAGTTCATGTCCTGTGCAAGGACATGGATGAAGCTGGAAACCATCATTCTTAGCAAACTATCACAAGGACAGAAAACCAAACACTGCATGTTCTCACTCATAGGTGGGAATTGAACAATGAGAACACTTGGACACAGGGCGGGGAACATCACATACCAGGGCCTGTCAGGGATTAGGGAGCTGGGGGAGGGATAGCTTTAGGAGAAATACCTAATATAAATGACGATTTGATGGGTGTAGCAAACCAACATGGCACATGTATACCTATGTAACAAGCCTGCACATTGTGCACATTTTCCCTAGAACTTAAAGTATAATAATAAAAAAAGAAAATTAAATCAAAAAATAAAAATAAATAATTGAGGCTTGGGAACCTCTGCCTAGATTTCATAGGATGTATGGAAATGCCTGTATGTTTAGACAGATGTTTGCTGCAGGGGTGGAGCCCTCATGGAGAATCTCTGCTAGGGCAGTGCAGAAGGGAAATGTGGGGTTGGAATCCCCACACAGAGTGCCCACTGGGCACAGCCTAGTGGAGCTGTGAGAAGAGGGCCACTCTCCTCTTGACCCCAGAATGGTAGATCCATCCACAGCTTGCACTGTATGCCTGGAAAAGCCACAGACACTCAACGCCAGCCCGTGAAAGCAGTCAGGAGCAGGGCTGTGTCCTGCAAAGACATAGGATTGGAGTTGTCCAAGGCTATGGAAGCCCATCTCTTGCATCAGTGTGACCTGGATGTGAGACATGGAGTGAAAGGAGATTATTTCTTGGTTTTAAGATTTAATTACTACTTCATTGGATTTCAAACTTGCGTGGAGCCTGTAGCTCCTTTGTTTTGGCCAATTTCTCCTGTTTGGAATGCATGTATTTACCCCACGCCAATACTCTCATTGTATCTAGGAAGTAACTAACTTGCTTTTGATTTTACAGCCTCACAAGTGGAAGGGACTTCCTTGTCTCAGATGAAACTTTGCACTTGGACTTTTGGGTTAATGTTAGAATGAGTTAAGACTTTGAGGGATTATTGGGAAGGCATTATTGTATTTGGAATGAGACTTGGGAGGGTTCAAGTGCAGAATGGTATGGTTTGGCTGGGCCCCCATCCAAATCTCATCTTGAATTGTGGTTCCCATAATCCCCACATGTCATGGGAGGGAACTGTAGGAGGTAATTACATCATGGGGGTGGTTCCGCCATGCTGTTCTCATGATGGTGAGTGAGTCCTCATAAGATCTGATGGATTTTTTTTTTTTTGAGATGGAGTTTCGCTCTTTCACCCAGGCTGGAGTGAAGTGGCATGATCTCAGCTCACTGCAACCTCTGCCTCCTGGGTTCAAGTGATTCTCCTGCCTCAGCCTCACAAGTATCTGGGATTACAGGCTCCCATCACCGCATTTGGTTAGTTTTGTATTTTTAGTAGATACAGGGTTTCACCATGTTGGCCAGGCTGGTCCTGAACTCTTGACCTCAAGCAATCCACCCACCTCTGCTTCCCAAACTGCTAGGATTCCAGGCATGAGCCACCATGCCTGGCCAATCTGATGGTTTTATAAGAGGCTTTTCTCCTCTTTGCTCTGCACTTCTCTCTCCTGCAGCCATGTGAAGAAGGACATGTTTATTTCCCCTTCCACCATGATTGTAAGTTTCCAGAGGCCTTCCCAGCTATGCAGAACTGCGAGTCAATTAAACCATTTTCCTTTATAAATTACTCAGCCTCAGGTATTTCTTCATAGTAGCATGAAAGCAGACTAATACACAGAATGTTGATCAACTTAATGATACTGTGTGCACATGCTAGTTTATTTTGACATTTACTTATTAGTAGACATTGGAGTTATTTCCAGTTTGGGGCTATTATAAATAAAGCTGCTATGAACATTCATGTACAAGTATTTCTATGGATATATCCTTTTTACTCCTCTTACATAAATACTTATGAGTTGAATTATGGTCAGTTGGTACACATATGTTTAACTTTATAACAAACTACCAAACTTCTTTATACAATGGCTATACTATTTATATCCCTTGCAGGAATATATGAGAATTTTACTTGATCCACATTCTCATCCAAATTTGGTATTATCAGCCTTTTAAATTTTAACCATTCTAGTGGGTGTAGTGACATCTCAGTGTTGACTTAATTTGTATGTCCCTTAGGACAATTAATTTTGAGCACTTTTTCATATGCTTAATAGTCAATTGTATATTTTCTCTATTATAATGTTTGTTAAACTCTTCGCTTATTTTTAAATTGGTTTTTATGTCTTATTTGAGTTGTAAATATTCTTTTTATATTCTGAATAGCATTCCTTTGTCAGTTATGCATAATCTATTGCAAATATTTCTGCCAGGATGTGGTTTGTCTTTTCATTTCCTTAGTAGCACATTTTGAAGAGCAAAAGTTTTTAAAGTTGATGAAGCCCAGTCTATTAATGTGCTTCTATGATTATGCTTTTGATGTTATTGATTTTTAAAATTGAATTTCTGTTTTCAGTTGCAATGTTTTCTTCTCTGTTCTTCATTATTTCTTTTTCTCATTACTTTTCATTTAATTTTTTCCTCTTTTTTAGTTTTGATTTAAAATGTTTCTTTTCTTTCTAACTAGCCGTTTAGAATTTTTTTTTTAATTATACTTTAAGTTCTAGGGTACATGTGCACAATGTGCAGGTTTGTTACATATGTATACTTGTGCCATGTTGGTGTGCTGCACCCATCAACTCGTCAGCATCCATCAACTCATCCTTTACATCAGGTATAACTCCCAATGCCATCCCTCCCCGCTCCCCCCTCCCCATAATAGGCCCCAGTGTGTGATGTTCCCCTTCCCGAGTCCAAGTGATCTCATTGTTCAGTTCCCACCTATGAGTGAGAACATGCAGTGTTTGGTTTTCTGTTCTTGTGAAAGTTTGCTGAGAATGATGGTTTCCAGCTGCATCCATGTCCCTACAAAGGACACGAACTCATCCTTTTTTATGGCTGCATAGTATTCCTTGGTGTATATGTGCCACATTTTCTTAATCCAGTCTGTCACTGGTGGACATTTGAGTTGATTCCAAGTCTTTGCTATTGTAAATAGTGCCACAATAAACATACGTGTGCGTGTGTCTTTATAGCAGCATGATTTTTTTATTTTTATTATTTTTACTATTTATTTATTTTTTATTATTATTATACTTTAAGTTCTAGGGTACATGTGCATAACGTACAGGTTTGTTACAAATGTATACTTGTGCCATGTTGCTGTGCTGCACCCATCAACTCGTCAGCATCCATCAACTCGTCATTTATATCAGGTATAACTCCCAATGCAGTCCCTCCCCCCTCCCCCCTCCCCTTGATAGGCCCCGGTGTTTGATGTTCCCCTTCCCGAGTCCAAGTGATCTCATTGTTCAGTTCCCACCTATGAGTGAGAACATGCGGTGTTTGGTTTTCTGTTCTTGTGATAGTTTGCTAAGAATGATGGTTTCCAGCTGCATCCATGTCCCTACAAAGGACACAAACTCATCCTTTTTTATGGCTGCATAGTATTCCATGGTGTATATGTGCCACATTTTCTTAATTCAGTCTGTCACTGATGGACATTTGGGTTGATTCCAAGTCTTTGCTATTGTGAATAGTGCCGCAATAAACATACGTGTGCATGTGTCTTTATAGCAGCATGATTTATAATCCTTTGGGTATATACCCAGTAATGGGATGGCTGGGTCATATGGTACATCTAGTTCTAGATCCTTGAGGAATCGCCATACTGTTTTCCATAATGGCTGAACTAGTTTACAATCCCACCAACAGTGTAAAAGTGTTCCTATTTCTCCACATCCTCTCCAGCACCTGTTGTTTCCTGACTTTTTAATGATCACCATTCTAACTGGTGTGAGATGGTATCTCATTGTGGTTTTGATTTGCATTTCTCTGATGGCCAGTGATGATGAGCATTTTTTCATGTGTCTGTTGGCTGTATGAATGTCCTCTTTTGAGAAATGTCCGTTCATATCCTTTGCCCACTTTTTGATGGGGTTGTTTGTTTTTTTCTTGTAAATTTGTTTGAGTTCTTTGTAGGTTCTGGATATTAGCCCTTTGTCAGATGAGTAGATTGCAAAAATTTTCTCCCATTCTGTAGGTTGCCTGTTCACTCTGAGAGTAGTTTCTTTTGCTGTGCAGAAGCTCTTTAGTTTAATGAGATCCCATTTGTCAATTTTGGCTTTTGCTGCCGTTGCTTTTGGTGTTTTAGACACGAAGTCTTTGCCCATGCCTCTGTCCTGAATGGTACTACCTAGGTTTTCCTCTATGGTTTTTATGGTATTAGGTCTAACATTTAAGTCTCTAATCCATCTTGAATTAATTTCCGTATTATCTCAATAGATGCAGAAAAGGCTTTTGACAAAATTCAACAGCCCTTCATGCTAAAAACGCTCAATAAATTCGGTATTGATGGAACGTACCTCAAAATAATAAGAGCTATTTATGACAAACCCACAGCCAATATCATACTGAATGGGCAAAAACTGGAAAAATTCCCTTTGAAAACTGGCACAAGACAGGGATGCCCTCTCTCACCACTCCTATTCAACATAGTGTTGGAAGTTCTGGCTAGGGCAATCAGGCAAGAGAAAGAAATCAAGGGTATTCAGTTAGGAAAAGAAGAAGTCAAATTGTCCCTCTTTGCAGATGACATGATTGTATATTTAGAAAACCCCATTGTCTCAGCCTAAAATCTCCTTAAGCTGATAAGCAACTTCAGCAAAGTCTCAGGATACAAAATTAATGTGCCAAAATCACAAGCATTCTTATACACCAGTAACAGACAAACAGAGAGCCAAATCAGGAATGAACTTCCATTCACAATTGCTTCAAAGAGAATAAAATACCTAGGAATCCAACTTACAAGGCATGCAAAGGACCTCTTCAAGGAGAACTACAAACCACTGCTCAGTGAAATAAAAGAAGACACAAACAAATGGAAGAACATACCATGCTCATGGATAGGAAGAATCAATATCATGAAAATGGCCATACTGCCCAAGGTTATTTATAGATTCAATGCCATCCCCATCAAGCTACCAATGAGTTTCTTCACAGAATTGGAAAAAACTGCTTTAAAGTTCATATGGAACCAAAAAAGACCCCGCATCTCCAAGACAATCCTAAGTCAAAAGAACAAAGCTGGAGGCATCACGCTACCTGACTTCAAACTATACTACAAGGCTACAGTAACCAAAACAGCATGGTACTGGTACCAAAACAGAGATATAGACCAATGGAACAGAACCGAGTCCTCAGAAATAATACCACACATCTACAGCCATCTGATCTTTGACAAACCTGAGAGAAACAAGAAATGGGGAAAGGATTCCCTATTTAATAAATGGTGCTGGGAAAATTGGCTAGCCATAAGTAGAAAGCTGAAACTGTCATTATTTCTTTAAATAAGTTTTCTCTTCTTTCTCTCCCTCTGATGCTTCTAAAAATTCCATAACATAAATATTGGTTTGCTTGATGGCTGTCTCATAAGTCCCATAAGCTTTCTTCACTCTTTTTCAGTTTTTTCTTTTTTCTTCTCTGACTGGGTAATTTTAAATGACCTGTTTTCAAGTTCACAGATTCTCCTGCTACAGTGAAACTACTTTCTATTGCATTTTTATTTCATTCATTGTATTCTTCAGCTCCAGAATTTCTGTTGTTTTTCTATGATTTCAATCTCTTTGTTGAACTTCTTAATTTCTTCATGTATTACTTTCCTGACTTTGTTAAGTTTCCCATCTGTGTTTTCATGTATTTTACTGGGCTTCTATGAAAGCAATTATTTTGAATTCTTTGTTAGGTGATTTATAGATCTCCATTTGGAAGGGATTAGTTACTCAAAATTAATGTGTTTCTTTGCTGGTATCATGTTTCCATTGTCATTTGTGTTCCTTATAATTTTGTGTTGATATCTGCACATTTGAAAAAGCTTTAAGACTTCATGAACAACCTTCAGTGGGGAAAGACTTTCACTTACAGGTGAGTGCAAAGGCATGAGCTAGGTAGAGTGCAGTGGTCTAGCTCCAGAAGGAAACAGTGGCATAAATTCCAGACAAATCTGTCAGCTGAAGTCAGTGTTGGCAAGGACAACAGAGGTACTTGGCAGTGAAAGATGTACATGTCCATGATGGTGGAAAGATCTTCTAGAGTCCTTGCTAGGGAAGACTGCTGGGTGCTCCTGCTCTCCTTTTTTTCCCATCAACATTAGTTATGACCAAGGTGATCCCTTTTGGTGCTGGAGTATTGAGCACAGTTGTGTGTGCAACAATAGCACCACCAAGGCCTGAGGGATGAGTGTGTGTATAGCAGTGACCATGCCATGGCCCAGGGCATTGGTGTGCACACATTGGTGCTATAGCAGGGAAAGGGTGTCACAGCTCCAATCACAGGGCTGCACAGTGGCATGAATTTCAAACAGCTCCATCAGCTGGAGTTAGCATTGTCAAAGACTGTTGGAGTCCTTGTTGGTGAAGACTGCTAGGGTCTTCCTGCTCTTCTTTTCTTCCCCAAGGTGAAGTCTCAGCTAAGGGAATCCATCTTTGCACCAAGCTATGCTGAGCTGGGGCATAGGCTGATGCTGGTAAAATGCTTCCTATCCTTTTCTATGCCACCATCCTTTGTTTTTGTGTTCCACTAGGTTGCTGCAGCTTTTTCATTGTACTCCAGAGTTTTGCCAGAGATATTTTCATCAGTGGATAGTTGTTAATCATTAGTTTGGCAGGAGAGATGTAGGCTGGAACTTCTTAGTCTGCCATTTTGCTGATGTCACTCCTAGGGGATAATTCTAGTGATTAAGAACACCACTATTCAAGTATTACTTGAATATTGTAAATTATACATTACTGTCTTTGAAATAATACCCCAGTTTTATCAAACATTGCTGCCAAAATCATCAAGGAAATTCTCCATTTCCAAGAATGTGACATCCACTGATCTCTCATGAGAAAGTCATGTTTGTATCCCTGCTTTGGAGAGTGCTGTCAAAGCCCTCACATTTGCATCTACCTGTCATCATCTGCAGATGGATGGTATGGTGGATCCTTTAAATGGACTCTTGGACTTGGAAGCATCCCTCTGTGCTATACCTCTTATGTACAGTAGGTATATTTTTTACCAACCTATGCAAGTGGGATTCACACAGAGTCAGCCACTGCACTCCTCCAAGAGGCAGAATCCCTTCCAGAGCAATCGGTTTTTCAGTTTTCTTTATTATTTATTTATTTATTTATTTATTTATTTATTTTTGAGACAGAGTCTCACTCTGTGGCCCAGGCTGGAGTGTGGTGTCGCGATCTCGGCTCACTGCAAGCTCTGCCTCTCAGGTTCATGTCATTCTCCTGCCTCAGCCTCCCGAGTAGCTGGGACTACAGGCACCCACCACCACACCTGGCTAATTTTTTGTACTTTAGTGGAAACGGCATTTCACCACGTTTGCCAGGATGATCTCGATCTCCTGACCTCGTGATCCACCCGCCTCGGCCTCCCAAAGTGCTGGGATTGCAAGCGTGAGCCACCGTGCCTGGCCTCAGTTTTCTATTTAGTGCTTCCATGACTCTAATGGCTAACCAGAACCTAAAGGATATCCAGGCCAATCAACAGATGCTGATGAGGTTGTGAAGAAAAAGGAATGGTTAAACACTGTTGGTGTGAGAGTAAATTAACTCAGCCATTGTGGAAGACTGTGTGGTGATTCCTCAAAGATCTAAAACAGAAATGCCATTTGATCCAGCAGTCTCATTACTGGGTATATACCCAAAGGAATGTAAATCATTGTATTGTAAAGACACATGCATGCATATGTTCACTGCAGCACTATTCACAGTAGCAAAGACATGTAATCAACTTAAATGCCCATCAATGATAGATTGGATACAGAAAATATGGTACATATACACCATGGAATACTATGCAGCCATAAAAATAATGGGATAATGTCCTTTGCAGGGACATGGATGGAAATGGAAGCCATTATCTTTAGCAAACTAAAACAAGAACAGAAAACAAAATACCACATGTTCTCACTTATAAATAGGAGCTAAATGATGAGAACACACGGACACGTAGATGGGAACAACACACACTGGGGCCTTTCAGAGGGTGGAGAGTGGGAGGAGGGAGAGGATCAGGAAAAATAACTAATGGGTACCAGGCTTAACACCTGAGTGATGAAATAATCTATACAACAAACCCCATGACACAAGTTTACCTATATGATAAATCTGTACTTGTACTCCTGAACTTGACATAAAAGTTTAAAAAACAAAAATTCTGCTTTTTTGTTCTTGAAAACTAAACAGAAGCACCACCACTCCGCCACCCCGGTGTGTCTAGGATGAGAACTAGAATGTTGCTGGCCCTTTTCTCAGTCTTGGGAGGTGCTCCTCTGCCTGCCTCCACTCCCAAATGAAGGATGCCTACTTGGTACCCTTAAAAATAAAAGAGACGGTCAGTCTGGTGGCATTTCTACTCTGTGTCCTCCCTTGTATATTTCACCATTCTCTGTTTCATCTGAGCTATCCCCCAAAAACTGCCCCAATTACTCAAGTTGGTAAATAGAATGAGTTGCAGAAAATGTAGTTGCTCACTCAGTTGTCATTTCCTTTAAAAGCTTCTTGCATGCCCATGTTACTGCAGTTACTTGTCTTAAGAATCAAAAATTAGGATAGACTTTATTCCCTATTATGAGCTTCTAACATCTCTTCCCTTTGGCTGCTTTTAGACTATTTTTATTGGCTGGAGCCTGCTACAACTGGTTCATGAGAGCAGAAAGTGTGCATATCTTCCCAACTCTGTATGCAGTGATGTCACATTGAATAGAAATTCACACAATAGAAATTATGTGAAATTCACATAATAGAAATATGATGTCACATAATAGAAATATTAACATGAAAGAAATTGCCACACACTAGTTTTCCCCTGCCTGTAAAGCCAGTTGTTACACATTGATTAGCAAACCCCTGCTTGTATCTTACCTTCCCATTTTTGACAAGTCTCCTTTGGCTTTCTGGCCTGGCACAGATATTTTCCTTTTTTCTGAACTTGCACTTATTAAGGAAGTTGCTTCAGGGAGCTGCTCTTTGATTCCAAATATCACATCAAGGAGCAGGAGACATCCCACTTCTTCAGCTTGCCCAGGCATAAGGGACATCCCTCTGATCAGAACTACAGTAACCTTTCTGACTCAACTTGTCACAGACAGGGTGTCAGACAAGCTTTAGAGTCCACTTGACACCTAGGGGCTTCTATTTGCATTTCACAGGGAGGACTGTGGCAGTGGTATATGTAGACACTCTGCCAAGTGACAGCCCAGCATTGGAACTGTGGACTTTCAGTATCCAAACCTTAGTTGTTGCTTGCAAAACTCCCATTCCTGTAGAAAATCACTGATGATTCCTAGTGGTAGTCCTACTTTCCATTAAAGACATTCTGCTCCAGGATTGTAGGGGAAGGTTGGGAATGTTACATTTCTGATCTCTTGACAGGCAGATCACAAAAATGATAACATGCTAACATAGCATTCACAATCTATCATATATTAACTCATTTAATCATCACATTAACCCAAAAATGGGTACCATTATATACCCACTTTAAAAATGAGGACACTGAGGCATAAAAATATTAAGTAACTTGCCTAAGTTCACACAGCCAGTAAGCAGCAGAATCAAGATGGTGACCCAAACAGTCTGCCTCTAGATCTCAGTCTCTTAACCACTACATCATGTTGCCTACTAACACAAAAATATGGGCAATTCTCTTGCTATGGCTCAATAGTACATCCCTCGCAAGAGCCAACATATGCTTAGCAATTCCATCTGGGATGATCTTTTCTGAGCAATGGATTTCTGCTATGCTGGTGATTTTCAGTTCCTGGCATGAGGCTGGAATTAAATGATTTTCCTAACACACACAGTTCTGAGATGATCTCAAGGGTACAGATCCCAAGCCCCTGAGAACTGCAAAACTGGCAGACCTATTAACAGTCCACCTGCATTTTCCACTGCAGCTGTTGACATTGTCCATCTAACTCACACTAAAATCAGCTGCCTGCACACATCACTCATTGATAACTGTGGAGTGTATGTTTCCAAAGCCTGGGAAAGCACCTGTGCCTATTTTCCAGAGGTGCTGGTCCAGTCATGTGTACTGGAGCTGCTTGTACTGGCTCACGAGAGCCAAATGTTACATTTTTAAAAATGTTATGAACCCATTATGAAACACAGCCATTATTAAAAGTTAAATAATATAAACTTCAAATTAAATAAATTATATAAAAAACAAAGATAATACTCAACATTTATCACTTGCTAACTATTTTATTATATTTTGTTATCATCATCTATGCTGTTGATGTTATTTATGGCTATTGTATATGTAGGGTGGAAACAGAATACAACAGTGTACTACTGCATATCTCTTCCCAATTCTATATTCAGTGATAGCATGTTGGCAGCTTGAAGCATGATGGTTTGAACTATGCTGGGAACAATTATACCATGAATATCAGCAAACACTACAAATCGGGGCTTCTCCTTTTGAAGAACTGATAGTTAAACATTTACCATGACACCATAGCCCCTGTATCCTGACCTACAGTGGCACCGCCGTCTTCCGTCAAGGACACATTGAGCCCAACAGCATAGAGTCCCAGGTGCTATCATATGTGAACTCACAGTAGCAAATGGGCTTCTATCTCTAAGTAAAGGCTTTGAAGTCCCCACCTCCCAATGCAAAGCCCCACTGATCTGAGGTGACATAGTGATACCAGTCAGTCCACAAATGCCTACCTGCTTCCTTTCATGTACCAGTCACTGTTTTAGCTGCTGGTAATTTAGCTCTGACAAAAACAGACAAAAATCCCCATATTTACAAGGTTTTCATTCTGGTTGGGGTGAAGATAGAAAATAAACAAATACAAAAATATAAATAACATGATTTCACGTAGTCATGTGACAGACATAGAGTGGGGACAGCTATTTTATTTTAGATTGAGTGATCAGGAAAGGCCTCTCTGATAGAGTGACATTTAAGTTGAGATTTGAATGATGAGAAGGAGGCATTTATGTGACAATCTGGAGGAAATTGTTTCAAGCAGAAAGAACAGCAAGTGTAGGAGCCTTGAGGCAAGAATAAGCCATGTTTGCTTCCCTCCTAGTAGTTAAGAGGGCAGGTTCTGGATTTTGTCCACTTGGGATTGTTACTGGCTCTGTTATCTTTTTAGTGACATGAGGCAAATCATCTAACTTCTCTGTGCTTAGTTTTTCTTATCTTTAAAATAGGAATACTAATAGAACAGGCATTATAAGCAGTCATGAGGCTTAAAGGAAATACTCCATGTAAAATGCTCAGCACAGTGCTTTGCACATTGTAAGTAATAAAAACATGCTATCTATTATTACTATTAATACTGGTATATTTGACAGGCACTACTTGTGAAAAGGATTAGTAAACATGGAGGCATGCCATTAAGCTGCAAATGGAAGAAAGTGCCAAGAAGCTTGATATGGTTTGGCTCTGTGTTCCCACGCAAATCTCATGTTGAATTCTAATTGTCGATGTTAAGGGAGGGACTTGGTAGGAGGTAATTTGATCATGGGGTCGGATTTTCCCCTTACTGTTCTCATGATAGTGAATGAATTCTCGTGAGATCTGGTTGTTTAAAAGTGTGTGGCACTTCCCCCTTCACTCTGTCTCCTGCTCCACCATGTAAAGAAGGTGCTTGCTTCCCCTTTGCCCTTCCACTATAATTGTAAGTTTCCTGAGGCCTCCCCAACCATGCTTCCTGTATAGCCTGCAGAACTGTGAGTCAATTAAAACCTCTTTTCTTCATAAATTACCCAGTCTCAGGTAGTACTTTATAGCAGTACTATATACTACTAGACTTTTAAAAGGTTTGTGTTAGACTAATACAGTAGACTAATACAAGGTTTTAGACTAATACAAGGTTTAGTGAGAATAGACTAATACAAGGTTTGTGCAGTCCATTACATGGGGTCCACCTTTCCACTGGGCCCTCAGCCTTTCCTGGGTAAAAGTCTTCAAAGTGGTTATCATCTGGAAAAAATCAGGATTTCCCCTTTATAACAAAATGATATCATGTGCCTCCTGTGCCCCTCAGTCCTGGATCACATGGAACACTGTCCATTATGAGGGGTTTTCTTGCAGTGAGTAGGGAAACCGACATTACACAGAAGTCTAGCTGTTCCATTCACCCTGGGCTCCAAGGTTCAGGTTACTGTTCAGTTCACATATTGTGTATTAGAGCCCAAGATTAAGACACTAATTTTCTGCAGTGGTTCATTCACTTCCCTTGATGACACTCCTGATTTCTTTTTTTTTTTTTTTTTTTTTTTTTTTGAGACAGAGTCTCGCGCTGTGTCACCCAGGCTGGAGTGCAATGGCGCGATCTCGGCTCACTGCAAGCTCCGCCTCTCAGGTTCACGCCATTCTCCTGCCTCAGCCTCCGAGTAGCTGGGACTACAGGCGCCCGCCACCACGCCCGGCTAGTTTTTTGTATTTTTAGTAGAGACGGGGTTTCACCATGTTAGCCAGGATGGTCTCGATCTCCTGACCTCGTGATCCACCCGCCTCGGCCTCCCAAAGTGCTGGGATTACAGGCTTGAGCCACCGCGCCCGGCCCTGATTTCTTTTTAACTTTGATAAATGAAGAGTTCTACCTTTGCTTGGATGCCAGTGATCTCAACATGATCACCACTGTCTGTTCATGCTCAATTCAAATCTCTGGGGCAAACTATGTGAGGTATCACTATGAAATGGAACCTCTGGGGCCCTACAATTGTTCATTTCCTGGGGGGTAACAGTAGAGGTTGCACCTCAGCCAAGGTAAATTTGCTGTAGTATTATTTGGCCTGAGCAATCTTGAATATCTTCTAAATCCTAGTGGAATGGAAGAGAATATAGCATTTGACAGTGGTTTAGCATAGGTGTTCAGAGCATGGGCTCTATAGTGAGACTACCTTCGTTTAAATCTCAGCTCTTCCAATTAGTACCTGTGTGATATTTGGTAAATTAGTTATCCTTTCAGGTTCTGAGTTTGCTAATCTATAGAATAGGGGTAAAAAGAGGATTGGGTTCATAATAAGGGCTCAATAAATGTTAGTCATTATTATTTTAATGATAAACATCTATGTGACCTCCTGCACAGATAGTCTGTTCTCTACCTGGATGACATCCTATTTTATTTTCACACCTGCTTTCAAAGATAAAACAAAACAAAAAGCATGTTCTGGCATGTTCATAACTGCCTGTAGTGGTATCATCTTGAATCCACAGTAAAAAGTGCAGATTCCAAAGTTCAGAGGTAGAATTCTCGAACTAACTCTTGTCTGACTAATATGCTAACCACCTAGGAGTAGTACCTCCTTAGGCCAATCAAAGATGTCCATAGAAGAATGAGGTTCACCAAGTGCTGCTGAACATTTATCCACCATTTGTCTGCCCCAATATTGTAAATGGTAGATTTTTACCTGAGGGGAATGGGATCCTCTAATCTTTGATCATAGCCATGGCCATAAAGACTCTGTTTACCTCTGCTCAGATTCTAGTCTATCCACTAGGCAATACCCTAGCAAAGGTGATTCCTCCAGCATTATTGTGGGGGAGTCATTCTATCACAGGTGAATCCCAACACCAGCGCTCACTTCTGCTGTGTCTGAGTCACCAAGACATCATCAATGTTTTTGTTTGCAAACGAAGTCTGCTGACCAACAAAGCTCTCTTAGAAGTATGTTATTACTTCCTCAAGGATCCCAGAACATGATGACAGAATACTCAGATCACTGAGGTCTAAAGCACCTGTACACAGTCGTTGTTGCTTACTTCTAGTTTAACTTCTAGGCACACTGTGGAACACGTAATTTTGTGGTTATCAGGACACAGCCACAACCAGCAGAGGTGATCTGAGTATTCTGTCTCCATGGCCTTGAGTGGAGAGGAATGCCCACATCCTTACATTACTCCGGCTGTCCACCATAGCTCATCCCAAACCTTAAATACATGGCCTATGGGCAACTGGCAGCTGACTTTATATGCTCCAGTACACTGCAAACTCTGGCACCTGTATGCACGTAAAAGATAGATCTAGGCAACCCACAGATTAGTTTCACCTACTCCTCCTGACACCATACTGCTCCTGGGACACCATCTCACTCGAGTTAATTTTCAACCTGGCCTTTGCCATAGCCACAAAATCATCTTTGTCATGGTGATGGGTGGGTGTTCTAACAAAAAATTGTCATATTAGATCGTGACTCGGACTTCCATTCATAACAGTCATGCATTCATTTGTTCAAATAAATATGTATTAAGTACCTACCATTTCAGCACTGTGGAAACACTGCTGAAAACGAACGACAATGTCCTGGACCACATGGATGTTATAATCTGGGAATGGGGGGAATAATAAATAAATAAATAAATAAATAAATAAATCTGCAGACATTAATAAATTCCACCAAGTAAATTAATGGGGTAATTTTAAAGACATTAATTAGTAAGAGATAACTCTAGACAAAGTGATTAGGAAAGAGTTCTTTGAGGTAAGATGTAGACGATGAAAAAGCACAAGCTATGCAAAAAACATTTCAGGCAGAAGGAAGAGCAAGTGCCAAGGTCCAACAGTAGGAAAGGGCCTATGTTTCAGGAACAGAAAGAAGAGGCAGGATTATGGTGAATGAGTGGGAAACTGATAGGAAATGAAGCTGTAAAGTTAGGCAGAGACCACCACAACCTTAATTATCTTACAAGATCCTTAGCCCCTGTGGACTTCCCAGCCATCTGGCCCAGTTTCATCCACCAGTGTACCATCCATCTACAGACTGAGTAAAAGTTTCATCAGTCCAATGCCAGAAGAATTTCTCTGCGGCTTTACCACCTACCAGCCACATGACTGATCCACCTACTTTACCATGGCAGAAGTTTCCTATGTCATCTCACTGTAACACTGCTTTGGAAACACTTCCTTCCACAGTAACTATAATTTTAGCCTTCACTACTTTTTTCACTTCCACCATCACGGACATCCTTGTAACTAGCTTTTGCTCTTCAAGGGGAGCTTCAGGATGCCTAGAAAGTTTCCTAGGGCATTTTCTTGTGGGTCAAGGACAAAGACCAGGCATGGTGGCTCACACCGTAATTCTAACACTTTGGGAGGCCGAGGTGGGAGAATTACTTGAGCCCAGGAGTTCAAGACCAGCCCAGACAACATAGTGAGATCCTATCCCTCCACAAAAATAATTTAAAAACTAGCCAGGTGTGGTGGTGTGTGCTGTAGTCCCAGCTACTTGGGAGGCTGAGGCAGGAAGATCATGTGAGCCCAGGAGTTTGAAGCTGCAGTGAGCCATGATTGCCATTGCACTCCAGCCTGAGTGACAGAGCAAGAACCTGTCTCAAGGAAAAAGAGCAGTACAAAGGATAGGCCTCCTTGTACTGGCATGGAGTAGGGGCAAGACAATGGAAAACTTGATATGGAAGACAATTCCTGGGTCTTCTCTGGGCACATATGCACCATGGAAGATCAGGGATCACAGGGATCACTGCTTGAGACTTTTAAGATATCTATCATCAACTCTGCAGGTCTCTGACACCAACAGCCTTCCTATTCCATGCCCTTTGGTGAATATCCAACTTGTTCTAGACATATTTTCTGCTACACCTGCCCCACTACGACCTAGTTTTCCATTTGGCACTTCAGTGTCCTTCACAGATGGCCTAGAATGAAAACCACTATTACAGAAAGGGAAGGTATTGGGTTCATGATGATAGCATGATAAGACCTATACCTGGCTTGCTGATAGGGTAACAACCAAAAGACTGGCCTTGGGAATCTACCTCTGGTCAGTAACAGGTCAGAGTTTGTGAGGCAAATACAGGAAAATTCTGGGATCCTCTACCTGTCAGAAGGAGTCTAGAAGGGAATAGGGTCTACTCTATTATTGTCTATTTTAATCCTTCTAACAATACCATGACAGTGGTCATGGGAACTGGATAAAAAGCCACTGAAGTCACCTGCATTCTGGCACAGTCATTACTCCAGGCCTCATTCCCAGCTCATTCGCTCAGGGTACACAATCTCTCTTGCAGATCTCGTTCTATGTCCATCTCCCTCAAATTAATATGTTTACCCCCTCTTTTGGTTTAGACCTGTGTGGATTAGCAACTTGATTTTGGACTCTCCTGATGTCTCTGACTAGGAACCTCCTTCAGACAATGCTCCAAATAACTTCCCCTGGACTGCATTCAGTACAATAATAACAATAAGAAAGAAGAAAATTAGGAAGAGAAGGAGAGAAACCATTTATTGAGCTGTTACTAGGTATTAGGCATTGTGCTAAACATTTTATGTTTGTTATCATTTTTACTCCTTGAGTGTTTCTTATAGCTAAAAAATGTGAGGTTCACTAAGGTTAAATGACTTGTCAAGAACACACTGGTAGACAGAGACACAGATTCCAATCCAGATTCGTTTGACTCCAGAGCCCATGTGCTAAACCATACTCTGTCCTTTCTACATGCCTAGCCAGGCTTGCAGCATAGGAGGGGAATCAGACACATCATGGCCAACTTTAATATGCACCCCCTCTAAATGTGGCCAGCATGATCATACCCAAGGCCATGGGCACTGCATACAAGGCTGCTACTGAGTCCCTAAATGAAGGAAAATTCTTCCAGATTTGGCTCCCTTCCACTTCTGCAAATCTCCTATTTTGGCCCATTTTCTGCCTCCCTTTGTATTTTGGGTTCCAGCTTTGATAAAGACTCATTCACGTTTAGTAACCTGGTAATGCTAGAGAATATCATTTCCAGTTACTAGCTGTAGGCTAAACCTTCCTAAAACAGAGATGAGAAGCATTATTGCTCCAGTATCTAGCCTAGAATATGAGATGACTCTCATGCACATGTTCATGGGTACCATAATCTGTCCTGCAGAAACCACTGGAACCAGGGACTTTGTGTAGCTTCCTCCTGGATCCCGTTGAGCATGGGGGGCTGTGCCTGTAGTACAGTTTGTCTGCACTATTTCTTCACGTACCTAGAGCATGGCTGCCATCTCCACCATCTGTAAGTTGATGACCCAGGCCTCCAACTGCCATGTGAGGACATAACAATGACAGAAACTCTCTGATGTGCAATCTCATATAAATGTCAATAGTGGGAGCACATCAAAAGACATGTCCCAATTTTTATCAAGTATGATGAAACTTTTCACAAAACAAAAATTAGATCATGCCACTACTCTACTTAAATCTTTCAATAGCTCATCCTTGTTTACAGGGAATTGTCCAAATGACTTAGCACAGCTCCCAAGGCCTCTATGACAGTGGCTTTTAAATGTTGTTCACCAGGATCAACAACAAAACCTACATTTTATTTACTCTCCATCTTTACCTTTGGTCAACAAGGTTTTTGGTGCTAGCAGCCCATAACTTTAAGCTACTTTCTCAAAAAGCCATGTTCTTCCCATTATAATGTCCACCCTTCTCCTGGGCCCTATACCATCTGTCAATCCTGGGCTCAGATCCCAGGAGTAATTTTACTCAGAAAAGCAGACCTGCCTCTGCAGCCAAGGTACCTATCCAGTACCAATATCCATCTCAAAGCCAAAGACCTAGGCCTTCTATCAATATTGGGCAACTGACACTGTATAGCTTGATGGTTAAGCACAGAAGTTTTGGGGTCAATTACACCAGAGTTCAAATCCAACTCAGTCTCTCATTAGCTGTGTGACACTCTCCCTTATTAGCTGTATGACACTCTCTGCCTCAATTTCCTTCTGTAAAATGGAGATTATAATAACCATTGTGTCTATCCATAATGTCGCTATGAGAATTATATGAAACAATGCATATAAATCACTTAGGGTCTTACCAGTTATCTAGCTTGGTTCTCTAACACAGATAAGGGTGCAGGTGCTGCAGTCAGACAGACCTGGATTCAGATTCTATGTCTTCCATTTGTTACCTGTATAACTTTTGGCAAACTAACCTCTGAGCCCTTTTTTTTCACCCATTAAATCAAGGTACTAATAGAATTGTTGGGGAGATTAAATAAGCATAGAAACATGGTTATCATAGTCTCTGGCACATAATATACGCTCAATAAGTGCTATTTGTATAATTGTAATAATTAGTATTATTACAGTGATGATGATGTGTTGAGAGAGTCATCAATTCCTCCACCTCCACCAAAGAAGACACAATGCTCTGCTTAGTTTTTATTTTTTATTGTGGTAAAACACACACAAAAATTTACAAAATTAGCCATTCAAAGGCCTACAATATGTGATACTAACTGCACTGACAATGTTGTACAACCATACTACCTATTCCCATAATATTTTCATCACCCCAAATAAAAATTCCATACATATTAAACAATCACTTCCCATCCTCCCTCCTCCAGTCCCTGGCTAATGCTAATCTGTTTTCTGTCTCTGTGGATTTGCTTACTTTAGATATATCATATAAATGAAATTATAAATCATACAATATGTAGCTTTTTGTGAGTAACTTCTTTCACTTAAGATAATATTTTAAAGTGTCATCCAAGTTGTAGCATGGATCAGCGCTTCATTTCTTTGATGGTGAAATAATATTTTATTGTATGAATATGCCACAATTTCTTTATCCATTCATCTGCTCGTGGGCATTTAGGTCATTTTCACCTTTTTGCTATGGTGAATAGTGCTTTTATGACCATTTGTGTGCACGTATTTGTTATAGTACCTATTTTCAATTCTTTTGGGTATACACATAGGGATGGAATTGCTGGGTCATATGGTAACTCCATGTTAAACTTACTGAGGAACTGCCAGACTTTTCAAGAGTGGTTGCACTATTTTACACTTTCACCAACAATGAATGAGGATTCCAGTTTTTTATATCCTCACCAACAATTTTTGTTTTCTATTTTATTATATTATAGTTACCTAGTGAGTATGATGTGGTATCTCATTGTGGTTTTGATTTATATGTCCTTAATAACACCATTGAACAACTTTTCATGTGCTTTTTGGCCATTTGCATATCTTCTTCTGAGAAATATCTATGCAAATTGTTTGAATCTTTTATTTAATGGGTTGTTTGCCTTTTATTGTCGAGTTGCTAGAGTTCTTTATATATTCTGGATAGGAGGACTTTATTAGATATATGATTTGCAAATACTTTTTCCTATACTGTGGTATGTCTTTTCACTCTGTTTACAGTGTGCTTTGATGCACAAAAAGTTTTTAATTTTGATAAAGTCCTGTTTATCCATTTTTTCTTTCATTGCTTGTGCTTTTGGTATTATAGCTAAGAAACCATTGCCAAATTCAGGGACATGAAGGATTCATGTCCACTATGCTTTCTAAGAGTTTTGTAGTTGTAGCTCTTATATTTAGGTATTTGATCCATTTTGAGTTAATTTTTGTATATTGTATAAGATAAAGATCCAGCTTCATTATTTTGCATGTGGATATCTAGTTGTCTTGGTACCATTTGTAAAGAGACTATTCTTTCTCTATTCAATGATCTTGACATCTTTCTAAAAAATCAATTGACCATAGATGGAGGGGTTTATTTGTGGGCTCTCAACTCTATTCCATTGATCTATATGTCTGCCTTTTTGCCAGCACCACTCTGTTTTGATTAGTATATCTTTGTAATGAGTTTTGAAATCAGGAGTGTGAGTTCTCCAACTCTGTACTTTTTTCCCAATATTTATGGGCTATTTGAGGTTCCTTACAATTTCTTATGAATTTGAGAATCAGCTTTTACATTTGTGCAAAAAAAAAAAAAAAAATGACTGTCAAGATTTTGATAGGGATTGTGCTGAATCTGTATATCACTTTGGGGAGTACTGCCATCTAACAATATTAAGCCTTCCATTACATGAACACAGAATGTCTTTCCATTTATTTAAGTTTTCTTTAATTTTCTACAACAATGTTTTGTAGTTTTCAGAGTGTAAGTCTTGCTCTTGGTTAAATTTATTCCTAAACATTTTTTCTTTTTTGATACTTTTGTAAATAAAATTGTTTTTTAACTTCCTTTTAGATGGTTCGTTGTCAATATACACAAATTCAATACACACTTGAAGAAAAATATCTCAAAGCTTGGCCTCTTCCAGGACTACTATGATTTAAAAATTGTTGTCTGCAATCTAATCTGTGGTAGAAAAGTTAAGAAATGGAAAATAGCCTACAAAAATCTCTCAGCTAATTTGAATACACTACCCTGCCCTTTGGCCTTCATAATATCTAGTCATTCACCATTAATAAATAACCAGTATTCCACACCACTACCCGGACAGAGGTTTATTGTCTAACTGGATAACATTTTCAACTATCCAGCCTTCAGACCAACTATGAGAAGTATTCATTTAAAAGCCATGAGGTCTAACTCTTGAGTCAAGAGTTATTCAGCCAAAGTGCTCCCCTGATGTCAGGGGTCAAGTTACATGTGTTAGCCTTGCTAGACTTGTACTCACTTAAGACAATCTAAGCCATCTAGTCATTCCTTGGAATTTCTTGGTTATTAGCAAAGGTTCAGTCCTTACTTCTCCACTGTGACTGCCTAGCTAACCAAACTTATCACTCAGGAGAGAAATGTATCTGTGAATTTATCTGTATCCTGACCTTTTATATACACTCTCTTATTCTGACCATTCTTTTCATCACCTGAACCTAGACAGGCAAAACCAATGCCTTTTGCATTGCAGTGGGAGCCACCCTGTTTCAGAAGAACTTAGTTACTTTCACCTCTATACTTATTTCTCTAGGAAGCTCCTTCTGGAATCAGTGCTATTTGTCCACCAAGGCCACATCATATTGTTCTGCTCTCAGACCACTGCAACCTGGAGTATAAAAGGTGAAGTCGAAAAATCACCCTACATCAGATAAGTCATTCTATTTTTTTTCAGTTCATATTCATGATCACCAGCTGAACCTCCAAGTTGTTGCTTATTTTGGTCGTGTGCTACTTGCTACTCCATTTTCAACTGTTCACAGTCTAATTCCAGTAGACTGATGACAACATCCGGCATACAAATCAGATTTTAGAGCAGAATTTCTCAACTGAGGCAGTATTGACATTTGGGCCAGAAAATTCTTTTATGTAGAGGCGAGTCGTGTGGATTGTGAGACATATACCAGCATCCCTGGCCTTTACCCACTAGATTCCAGTAGCACTCTTCCCTCCCATTTGAGACAACCACAAATGCCCCTGGCATTCCCAAATGTGTCCTGGATTTACGCGCACTCCTGGTTGAGAACTATTTTAGAGGAGTACCTCTTCTGCTACATCTCCTTCCAAAACACAACTGATATTATCTCAGCACAATGGAGATGCACTAAAATCACTGCAGTCCATTTCTCAAAACAGCTTCTTTCTCTGCAGCCAGAGTTTCCACTGCTATTCTCCCAAACTCACTGGAGCCAGATTATCTCTATAGGAACTAGAGGCTACTCCACAAAACTTCATTTTTAATGTATTGTTAGAAGGAGAATACCAATTAGTACTAAACCACCAGCAAGGACATCTGAATGCACCATAACAGATGGTCCACTTTCATCCACCATTCTCTACTCATTTATTCTAGAATCTGGAAGGTTACTACCAGGGACTCTGACATGGCAGAAGTTGCCAACTCAAAGCTCTTCCAGCTCAAGCAGACCTCCTCTATGCACATCTAACCAGTCTTGCCTTACTGCTAGCATCACAGCAAGAAGTCAACAACCCGAGTTGAAAAATGTGAGTTTATTATGCAAGTGGTGGTGGGTTCAAGGAAAGGTCTAAATATTGACACCCAGGAAGTTGTAAAGACCCCAGAAACAATCAAACAATCTGAATGATACCCTTGGGGTTGTGCAGTGCACAGCATGCCATAACAGTTTGCAGAGGCACATTTTAATTTCTGGAATCCTCCCAGACACTTTAGAACATTCCTCTAGGCAAATCTCCAAGGAAAAATGGCTCACTCCACTTGGAGAAGGAGCCTGTAAAGAAGGAATGGTGTTTTTTTAATTTGTATTTATTTATTTATTTTATTTTATTTTGAGATGGAGTCTCACGCTTTTGTCCAGGCTGGAGCGCAGCAATGCGATCTCGGCTCACTGCAAGCTCCGCCTCCCAGGTTCACGCCATTCTCCTGCCTCAGCCTCCCGAGTAGCTGGGACTACAGGCACCCACCTCCACACCCGACTAATTCTTTTGTGTGTGTGTGTGAGTGTGTGTGTGTGTGTGTGTGTGTGTGTGTGTGTTTTTAGTAGAGACGGAGTTTCACCGTGTTAGCCAGGACAGTCTCGATATCCTGACCTTGTGATCCACCCGCCTCGGCCTCCCAAAGTGCTGGGATTACAGGCGCGAACCACCGCGCCCGGCCGGAATAGTGTTCTTTACTCATTAGTCCTTTTAACTGCCCCTAGGGTGCCTGTGCCAGAAGCCCTAGTAAGTAACCCAATGCAAGCCAATTCCCCCAAAGTTTTACCCTGCCTTTCACCTACATCAAATATCACACAATGGCCTTCCTGGTCCTTACATCTCCGCTCTTACCATTTTGTCATCACACTCCAGCCACAATGGTCTCCTTTCTGTTCTTGAACATGCCAAGCTCTTTTCTTGCCTGCAGGCCTTTGCACTTGCTGTTCTCTACCAGAGATATTCTCTCCCCACACACTTGGTTTCTAACTCCTAGGTATCCATAAGGTCTCAGCTTAAAGACTACTTCCTCAGAAAGCCTAACCCTAACCACACAGTTGAAATCATTATTTCCTCCTGTACTCTTCCTCCAGTATGCTGCATCTAGCTCCCCGTACTTTTTTTCGTAACACATCACACTCATTCAGGTTTTTTCTTTACTGTCTTTTACACTAGACTGAACTCCATGAAGGTGGCAATGGTGTTAATTTTGTTCACCATTGACTGTGTCCTCAGTGCCTAGCACAGTGCCTGACACATGATATGCACTCCAAAAATATTTGTCAAATAAATGAATGTGTACAAATTGAAGTGTCTTCCTTGTGAGATATAGATTAAATTATTTTGAACATTTCATTTTGAAAAGATCAGCTGTCTATCTGTAATTAATTTGATTCTAACACCTTTTCCATGGCTAATTTAATCTAAGATGGTTAAACTTTTTGATGAAACACAAATTAGATCATGTCATTACCTTACTTAATACTCTTCAATAGCTTGCCATGACCTACGGGAAAATGTCCAAAAGTATTAGCAGGGCTGACAAAGCCCCCTTTGACAGTGGGTTTCAAACTTTTTTTGGCTGTTACCCACAGTACATAATACATTTCACTTTGCAACCCAGTACTCATCTATATAAATATGTATTTACAGAGCTAAAAAATGTTTTAAAAATATTTTAACCTTACTATATGCAATGCATTATATTTTATATTCTTTTACAGTCATATCATTTAATAAAATTTTGGCCATGACTCACCAAATTTATTTCACATTGCAATGAGTTCCAAGCTGCAGTTTGAAAAGCACTGCTCTATGATTTGGCCCCCATCTTCAGTCCCTCCAACAATGCTGATGGCTTCCTGGCTGTTATTCTCACCTTTACTCATATTGCTCCCACTATCTGTAGAACAGTTACTTGTGTTTCAAGACTCAGTTCAACACTTAATAAAGCTGCCTGGTCTCCCTAAGGAGAAGTGATTACTCTCACTTCTGGGCCTGCCCCACTCCACTCGTCAGCACCCTGTAACAGCATCCTTTATCAGAGCCCTTAACATGGTGTGCTGCATGTGGTTACTTATGTAGTTCCTCTTCAGCACCAGGTGTGGGTATAAATACATTGAGCATCAGAAAGTTCTTAGTCCCTTTGCGCCTAGCAAACTCCTTAAGTAGCTCTTGGAGATCATTAGGTACTTTCATTCTGAATTCCATTTATCAACCCTCACTACACTCTTAATGAACCATTCATGAAAAGGACAGACTTGGTTTGGGTTCCAGTGGAAAACCTTAATGATTTCCCATACATTGCTACAATGGAAGAAGGGCTCCTATAATTTTTCTTCCATATTAAATGTTTACTGTTGGGCTTAGTATTCTTCCCCAGATAAGTAGGAGCTGGTGAGAGAATGTGACAGATCCAAACGATGGTGTCCTGGGGGACTAGTTTGGATGCTACGATTGGCTCAAGTTTGCCAGGTCAGTACCATCTTGACTTTGGACACTCTTTCTTTGTTTGAATTTCATTATTTCCCTTTATGATTGAAATTTGTACTTAATTTGCTTTGCTTGACCTTCTGTGCTTCATAATTTGAACTCTCTGCTTTGGCTCATTAATGTTTCTGATTATCTTGGGGTGAGGAAGACAGATGTACTCTGCTTCTCATGACTCCAACCCTAGCACTGGCTCACTCAGCTAAGACTCCTAGGCTGGACTTACCTTAGCCCCCTGACAGAAGTTCAGTAATATAAAAATGGCTAAGACCCAGTTCCTGTCCTCACGAAGCATACAGTTTATAGACTATATTGAGTGGCTACAATTTTCCTTAATCCAACATATCTGCTTTTAATTAGTCTTACGTAGTTCTAAACTCTTGTCATTCATGGGTTCTGGGCTTCCAGACCTCCAGCTACCTCAGCTTTTTGTTGCAAACTGTGACCACATGTCACCCAGTGTGACCACAGAATCCACCTAGCTAGGCAGTGCAGTTCTCCAGAGATCTCCTTGGAACAGAGAGGGGTGAGCTCCCACTGCACTTCCCTCTCTCTGGGGTCTACACCATTTCTAAGATATTATAGCCCTCCTTTATAAGGTAGTATAGCATCCTGGCAACTACCAATCTATAGTCTCATAATATTTGAAGAAAACCTGTGAATGAGACTCTCTACCTCCCCTTTCCAAATCCTAGTACTGTATACGAAAAAGGAGAGAATAAAGTTGAGGATGTGCTGAAATGCTGAGAATATCAAAGCACTAATAATAAAGGATCATGAACTTTGTGCCCAGGCCCAGAGTTTCATAATACCTCAGGGGACTAAGTATTCATAATCCTGAATCTAAGGAGGAGAACATGATCCTCTCTAAATCAGAAAGGAAATGAATGAAAGTCAGATTGTTAGATCTTTACAGGTTTAAACTATTTAATAATTCCCTTTGGCATATGCAGTGCCTCAATGACATATCCACACCTTATGAATGTCATCATTCACAAGACTGAAACTGATTTGTTTCTTCAAAAACATACTAACATACTCCCAAGATCTAGTCTCCCTGAAGGTGCTGATTTAGACGTTCTGGAGTGACTACAGAAGAGCAACCATACACATGAGATAATATAGCATAATTACACACACACCATAGACAAATACTATCTTTATGCTGTTGGCTCTTAAATTTGTATCTCCAGCCTGGACCTTTCCTATGAACATCAGATTTATAATTCTGACTGTCTACTTGACTCTTTACTTGGATGTCTAATGAGTACCTCAAATTTAACATATCTATAAATCAACTCCATCCCTACCACAAAAAAACCTTGTCCTCTCATGGACTTCCCAATATCAATTAATGGCAATTCCACCCTTCAAGTTGCTCAACTGAAGAAAACTTGACTCACCCTTGATTCTTCTCTTTCTCACTCCACATTCAGCATGTCAGCAAACCCTTCCTACTTTGCCTTCAAAACATATCCAGAACCCAACTGCTTTTCACTACTGCTACTGTTTCTACTACAGCCTAACCCTCTATCATCTTAAAAAAAAAAAAAAAAAACAGACTTATTGACATACAACCCACTTTCCATACAATTTATCTATTCAAAGTGAATGGTTTTTAGTATATTGAGAGTTTTGCAACAATCACCAAAATCAATTTTAGAACATTTTTATCATCCCCCAAAGAAATCCTGCACCCTTTAAGTTATTTTTATTGAAAGAATAAAATAAAATATGATTATAAATGTTTTGGAGTACATGTGATATTCTGGTAAATGTATACAATATGTCAGGATCAAATCAGGGTAATTGGATATTCATCACCTCAAACATTTATCTTTTCTTTATGTTGGGAACATTACAACTCCTTGCTTCTAGGTATTTTGAAATATACAAGAAATTGTTGCTAACTTTAATTTCCCTATTTTCTATCAAATACTAGAACTTATTTCTGCTCTGTAACTGTACTTTTGTACCCCCTAACCAACTTCTCTTCATCTTCTCCTCCCCACCTCCCTTACTAGCCTCCAGTAACCACCATCCTATTCTTTACCACCATGAGATCCACCTTTTTAACTCCCACAAATAAGTGAGAACATGCAATATTTATCATTCTGTGCCCAGCTTATTTCACTTAATACAATAACCTCCAGTTCCATCTATGTTGCTACAAATAACAGAATTTCATTTTCCGGTTGAATAATATTCCATTTTGTATATATACATTTTCTTTATCCACTCATCCACTCATGGACACTTAGGTTGATTTCATATTTTGGCTATTGTAAATAGTCCTGCAATAAACATGGAAGTGTAGATACCTCTTCAACATACTGATTTTGTTTCTTTTGAATATATGCCTAGCAGTGGGTTTATTGGATCATACGGTAGTTCTATTTTTGTTTTTTTATAGAAGCTACATACTGTTTTAAATAATAGCTGTGCTACTTTACATTCCCATGAATAGTGTATGAGCATTCCCCTTTCTTTGCATCATCACCAGCATTTGTCATTTTTTTTTTTTTTTTGTCTTTTTCATAGTAGCCATTCTAACTGGGGTAAGATGATATCTCATTGTGGTTTTGACTTGCATTTCCCTGATGATTTGTGATGTTGGACATTTTTTCATACACCCATTGGCCATTTGTCTTCTTTTGAGAAATGTCTATTCGGCTCTTTTATCTATTTTTGAATTGGATTATTTGGTGGGGTTTTGCTGTTGTTGTTGTTGTTGTTGTTGCTATTGAGTTGTTTGAGTTCCTTACATATTCTGGTTATTAATTCTTTATTGGATGGATAGTTTGAAATATTTTCTCCCATGCTGTAGGTTGTCTCTCCATTTTATTAATTGTTTCATCTGCTATGCAGAAGCCTTTTAACTTAACATAATCTCATTTGTCTCTTTTTGCTTTTGTTGCCTGTGATTTTGAGGTCTTACCCCAAAATGTTTCCCTAGATCAATGTCCTTCCTGTAGCACTTCTCCCACGTTTTCTTTTAGTATTTTTCATAGTGTCAGGTCTTACATTTAAGTCTTCAATGCATTTTGAGTTGATTTTTGTATGTGGTAAAAGATGGAGACCTAGTTTCATTCTTCTGCATATGGACATCCAGTTTTCCTAGCACCATTTATTAGAGACAGTCCTTTCCTCAATATATGTTCTTGACACCGTTGTCAAAAATGAGTTGGCTGTGTGTAGATTTATTTCTGGGTTCTCTATGCTGTTCCATTGGTTCATGTATCTGTTTTTATGCCAGTACCATGCTGTTTTGGTTACTATAGCTTTGCAGTATAATTTTCAGTCAGGTAGTGTGATGCTTCCAGCTTTGTTCTTTTTGCTCAAAATTGCTTTAGCTATTCAGGGACTTTTGTTGCTCCATAAGAATTTTAGGATTTTTTTTTTCTATTTCTCTGAAGAATGTCATTGGTATTTTGATAGAGATTGCATTGGATCTATATATTGCTTTGAATAGTGTACACATTTTAACAATAATAATCCTTCCAATTTATGATCATGGGATAGCTCCCCATTTTTTGTAGCCTCTTCAATTTCTTTCATCACAGTTTTATAGTTTCCTTTATAAAGATATTTCACTTCTTAAAACCCTGTATCCTTTAGCTATCACCCACCTAGTTGCCCATTCTCTCCACTTCCCCAGTCTAAAACAACCACTAGTCTACCTTTTGTCTCTATAGCTTTGCGTTTTCTGGAAAGGCCATATAAATGGAGTTATACAGTATGTGGTCTTGTGACTGGCTTGTTTCATTTAGCAAAATGCTTTTAAGATACATTGATGTTGTAACATAGATCATTACTTCACTTTCTATGACCGAATAATATCCATTGCATGTATACATTACATTTTGTTTGTCCATTTTTAGCTGATGAACATTGGGGTTGTTTCCACTTTTTGGCTATTATGAATAATGCTGCTATGAACATTCACTTAAAAGTTTTTATGTGGACATATGTTTTCATTTCTCTTGGGTATATGCTTAGGAGTAGAAGTGCTGGGTCACATATGGTAATTCTTAAGTTTAACCACTTGAGGAACTGCCAGACCCAGCTCCATCATCTTTCGCTTGAATTATTTCAACATATTCCTAACTATTCTCCCTACTTCTGCCTATGCCTCCCTTTGGTTTATTCTTACATAGTGACCAGGACAATGCTGTTATAACCTAAGACAGATGTTACACCTCAGTCTCGCTTAGAGTAAGATATAAAGTCCTAGAAGCTCTATATGATCTGGTCCTTCAATTACCTCTCTGACTTTATTTCCTTTTACTCTCCCCTGCATTTGCTCCATTGCAATCACAAAGGCGGCTTTCCTATTCCTCTAGTACACTAATTCTGCTGCCACCTCAGAGATTTCGCACTTGCTTAAATACCTTTCTTTTTGATATCTGAATGGCTGCTCCATCTCTTACTCCTGGGTTTTCGTCAAATGTCACCTACTTAATGAGATCTTTCCTGGCCACCTTATTTTTACTTCCTCCCCTCCAAACACATTATATTGCCACTTGTCTGCTTTCCTTACCTTTGGCACTTACAATTATCTTATATACTATATAATATACTTTACTTACTTATGTAGTTTATTGTGTGCCTTCTGCATTAGAGTAAAACTTCTATGAGAGCAGAGATTTTTTATTGGTCTTACTCATGTTCCCTATTGTATGCCCAAAACCTAGACCATGTCTTTCCCATAGTATTGTCTCAACAAATACTTGAATGAATAAATGAATGAATTAATGAGCAAGTGAATGAATAGTTATAAGCATGAGCTTTGCAGTCAGATAAACGTAGTTTCAAATCTCAACTTTGTCACTTTTTTTTTAATACTTTAAGTTCTAGGGTACATGTGCACAACGTGCAGGTTTGTTACATATGTATACTTGTGCCATGTTGGTGTGTTCGAGTTGATGGGTGCTGACGAGTTGATGGGTGCAACTTTGTCACTTATTAATGGTGTGACCTTGGGCAAGCTTTTCTGAGCTTCAATTTCTTGCATGACTCACAGGTGTGATGTAGGAATTTTAATGAGATAATCTATATAAAGTCCTTAGTATAGTTCTTGGCATATAGAAAGTGTAAGTAACACAAAAAATAATTAATATACAAATATTTCAAAATGCATATTTGAAAACCCAGAGGATAAATTCCTAAGTCATGTCCTGGCTGAAGCTAGACATGACATCCTCAGATGTAATGTGGCAAGATTCTTGAATGAGCAAATGGATCACAGAGATTGCTGGGGGCGATGAGGTATCATCTGAGAATCTTGTCCATTTTCCCCCTCTGAATGATCTCTCTCTTCCTTTCTTTTCTTTTTCTTTTTTTTTTTTTTTTTTTTTTTTGACAGGGCCTCTCTCTGTGGCCCAGGCTAGAGTGCAGTAGCACAATAATGGCTTGCTGCAGCCTCGACCTTCTAAGCTAAAATGATTCTCACACCTCAGCCTGCCAAGTAGCTGGGATCACAGGCACATGCCACCATGCCTGGCTTTTTTTTTTTTTTTTTGTAGAGACAGAGTCTCCCTACGTTGCCCAGGCTGGTCTCAAACTCCTGGGGTCAAGTGATCCTCCCACCGCAGCCTCCCAAAGTGCTAGGATCACAGATGTGAAACACCATGCCTGGCTTAAGTGATCTCTTTAGGAACAGATGAGGCCTCCTCTGACTCTAGCTATGTTTGAGGCCTATTTACCTCCACTAAAATCCTTGCAACTCTGACCTGACTTATCCATGATTCATGGAGACAGGCACCTCCACTCTTGCCATAGTGACCATCCTGTCACAAGAGGGTACCTGAAAAAGATCTGCCCAGAAAATGTTGTGAGGCTAAGCTTGCTGGAATGTCATCGGGAGGTAACAGTAACTGACTTTTATACCCAGCAGCAATCTGTAGGGTATAAAAGTAAATTCCAGCTGCCCAGACTCAGAACCATCATGATGTGACATCCAATGGATGGGACGTAGCAGTGGTAATACCTTAGTGCAGGGGCTCTCAAACTTGAGCCTGCATCAGAATCACATGGAGGTCTTGTAAAAACATACGTTGCCTGGTTCTACTCCTAGAATTTTTATTTCAGTAGGTGTATTAGTCTATTTTCACGGTGCTGATAAAAGACATATCTGAGACTGGGCAATTTACAAAAGAAAGAGGTTTATTGGACTTACAGTTCCACATGGCTGGGGAGGCCTCACAATCATGGTGGAAGGCAAGGAGGAGCAAGTTACATCTTACGTGGATGGCAGCAGGCAAAAAGAGATAGCTTGTCCAGAGAAACTCCCATTTTTAAAACCAGCAGATCTCGTGAGACCCATTCACTGTCATGAGAACAACGTGGGAGACTCCTGCTCCCATGATTCGATCATCTCCCACTGGGTCCCTCCCACAACATGTAGGAATTATGAGAGCTACGAGATGAGATTTGGGTGGGGACACAGAGCCAAACCATATCAGTAGGTCTAGGATGGGGCCCAAGAACTCACATTTCTAACAAGTTCGCAGGTGATACTGACGCTGCTAGGCAGTTGTGGGGGCACACTTTGAGAACTACTGTTATAGTACAACCACATAATCATCCCTGAGCCTAAAAATCTGATTCAGTAGGTCTGGGACCGAGTCCAGGAATCTCCATTTTAAGCAAATACTTTAAGTAATTCTGATGCAGGTGTTCTATGGACTGAGTACACTTTGTGATGCCTGCTATGGATGCCCAGGCCCTATCTATCACTGAAGATGCTGGTTGAGTATGTTCTGGGGTGGCGCCTGAAAATTCATGTGTTCAATAAGCCCCCAAGTGGTTCTGATGCACATTAAAGTTTGAAAGCCATGGTTATTTCCTGTCATCAGTTAGCTACACTTCTGAAACAGCTATTACAAACAGCTCCTTACAAGGCACAGCTGGGAGATGTAAAGGGGAGAAGGGATGTCCACATTAGCAAGTGAGAGCTTGCATAGAAAGAGCCTTGAGAGAAATTATTTTCCAAATAGGGACCATTGCACAGGTAGAGGCAAAGGGAGGGGTGGAGAGGGCAGTTAAGTAGCTCTAAGGCTCAAGCAAGGTTTGCAAGGGAGGTCAGCTTTTTATTGCTTGGGCAAGAACTGCTCTGACAACAGTACATGCATGCAGACTCCTCTTTATCCTTCAAGACCCTACTCAGAAGCATCTAATGCCTGGAAGTGACCTGGGAAGCTTTCCTAGGGCCAGTTCAAAGTTGTTCTTTGGACAATTCCTCAAAGAAAAGTCACAGGCTTGAGAGGAACTTCAGACATCATGCACCTAACCTTTCCCTTGTGGACTTATGGATGTGGGACATTGAGTCCCTGAGACAGGATTGGACTTAAGAGAGAATAAAAGCCCACACCAGTGCCAGATTTAATAACAGCAGCTAGGAACTGTGGTAGGCATTTTATATGCATTATCTCCTGTAATAACCACAATCCCATTAGCTAAGCACTATTATTATTATTGCCCCTCATATCTTCCCCTGCGCTCTGAGACATATAGAGGCTTTTGCACCTGAGTGTAGGTGAGCACGTGAATAGAAGTTGTTATAAGGGCAGTGAGCTGGATAAAGCAATAGCCAGGCAAACAATATCAGCTCCCTGATTGGTCAGAGCAGTAAATTCCAACCACCTAGCAACCATGTTTGAGGATTGGCGATTATTTCGTAACAGGAGACTAGGGAGAAAAGGACAAAAGATGGCTGCTTATCAGATAACTGCACATGTGCAGTAAAGAAGAGAAGAGGTCAGTTACACACAGAAAGGAGGCTTTTCTTCTGCCTGCAGCCAGGAAAAAGGTAGCCATGCAATTGAGCCTGTGCAATTGGAGCAGAGTTTTGTACAGAGGATCCTGGGACCCAACCAGCAAGTTAGCAGTGACAAATGTCAGGGGTGGGAGCTTCAACACAACTAGGGATTGGCTGGACTGGGATTTGAGCTTAGGTCTATCTGAAACAGAAGACTGCTTTTAATTTCACATCAATGACCTGGGAGGCTAGTTATAAGTACAGATCCATAGGCCCCAACCACAGAAATTCTGATCCAAAGGGTTTTGAATGGGGTCCAGAGATCTTCAAATAGCCCCTGTAGGAGATTATGTTGCAGCTGGTCCACTGGCCATAATTTGAGACACACTATCTAGGACATTCTAACGGACCAATACCATTCCCAGGCCACAAAACAGTGGTCATTGTCAACATCTTTATAAATAAGATCCACATCTTCCCCTGTACCCAGATGTCTTCAGCCCTAGTCACCACCTGCATCAAAAGGGTGCTGCACCTCAGAGTCTTCTTCAGAACCAAATGCTTTGATCAGTGGTCCCATTATCAGCCTTTCCCTTTTAAATACAAGAGTATAAGTGATCACTGATGGCCCATAATTACTGACAGCCCATTAGTATTTCTTGAATGTTGTAATTCACACATGGTAAAAGAAATAATTCAAGAAGTTCAAAAAAGCACAAAATTAACTGTGGAGACTTCTTTCTCACCCCCACCCCCACCCTCTAAAGGAAACCACCACCAACAATACAATATTTTGTGTATCTTTCCAATTTATTTATCAACTACTGACTTTGGACATCATGCTTCAGACCTACCTGTTTTCCATCCACAGGTCAAAAGAGTTAACACTGAATGTGCCCTATATATGTACAAGTCTCCTTACATGTATTGTCTCATTTAATCCTCACAACAACTGAATGAATTCAGATAGTATTATTATTGTCATTCTATAGATAAGGAAACTGAGGCTCAGGGAGGATAATTTGCCCAGATTCACACAGAGAACACATAACAGCTAAAACTTAACTTACTCTGTGTCCAGAACCTATACCTTTAAACAATCAGCTCTATTGCTTTTGACAGAATATAATAATAACAGCTAATACATATTAAAATTATACTATGTATCAGACACTTTCCTAAGTACTTTACCTACATTGCCTAATGTTAACCTCTTGAGTTGGCTATTATTCTTATCCCCATTTAACAGTTAATGAAGCGGAAGCACAGAGAGGTTAAATAATTTGCCCAAGATCATACAGGTGGTAACAAGCAGAGCTGGAATATAAAGCTGGACAGTGTGGCTTCAGTGCCTGCACACTTACCCACAATGCCATGTGACCTCCTTAGGCAGAAGGAGCACATAAATAAGAGTTTAAAGGCTTCAGACTTCACAACTGCCTAATTCATGCATGATTGCTCCTGGTATCCACTGTCCAGAGTATCCCATGCCAGCAACTTTGACACCCCCGGATGTTTTCCTGCATCCCCAGACTCCCTCACCCGGAACCTTTGAATCCAGTTTTCCCTGCTTACACCAGACACACCAGCTGATCCACAATGGCAAGCTACCATGACCCATCGCTCATCGGGATAATTACCCTGCAGACTGTTCTGTTCTTACTTCTGCCTATGGCCTTCTGGCTTTTAGCCCCTTGACTGACTTCCCGTGCAACCTCTGGACCTTAAACTTTATTTTCAGAGTGACTCTTTCTAGTAGCCCACCTTTATTTTTCTCCGGTGGAAACTGACTTGGCTGGCCCTCCAGTTTTTGCCTCTCAAGTAGGGATCCCAATTCTTCCTTTAGTCCTGCAGGACCAAGCCTCATCCTGCAGCTTCTTTCCTTCTTCCTAGGTGAGTTAGCCTTGGTCTCTGAACTCCATGGGGTAGAGAGTCAAACAGGTTGTCTCCAGCTCATGCTTCGCAGGGTGGTCACCCGCTGTTCCCGGGGAAAGGAAAAGGCAGATTTCTCTTGGCAGGTGCTCATCCTGGCAGCTAAGTTAGCCACAGAGGGCCAGAACTGCTCCTTTGCAGGTGGTAATGCCTCAGGGTGTAGCTGCCAAATGATCTCTAGCTCTGCCTCTACGCCACCCTCTGGAGAAAAGAGGAAGTGACTCCAGAAAAGTGAAATCTAAAGCTGCAGCAGACTCTGGTGCTTGGTGCAGGAGTCTGAACACAGGGGAGTTGAAGAAAATGGGAAGGGCGGCTGCTATAGCAGCTACTAGGTTTCCTTTCAGGGTGTTCCATGGAGTTTCTGATTACCCTCTTCTAAAAACCTTCCAAGAGGGTAGCCCGGGTTGCAATCTGTAGCCTCCTTATCCAGAGGTGCTCTAAGGCAGCTTAACCGGGCCTTCACAGATGGGGTTCATCCACAGCAGGGATCTGAGAATTTGGATGCAGAAAACATATCTTTGTCTTTACTAACCTCTAACTTCAGTTTTCTTAAATTCAATGTAGCATTTCCTACAATTATGAACATAAGCAACAACCCACAGTGGTATCAGCAGTACCTATGACTTTGTCATCAATGGAAGTCACAGATGGTTGCATATCACATTACAACAGCTGCACTACAGCATCTTCTAATACTGCTTCTGCTCATGACCACTTTAAAATTACAGTGGTAGAGACCTGCCACTAGATCTTGTTACTTAATGTGTGATAACTATATCACAAGTTCATTTTTAATATTTGGACAACTCCATTTCAGTGTAATAGGTTTCCTTTTTATTCCTATGTATTTTGTTCTAGGCACCTAAAAACGTGATTCTGAGAAGGGATTCTGTTGGCTTCACAGGCTGGCCAAAGGGTTCCATAACACCTAAAAGTCAAGAATCCTAACTCTTAAGAATTCTGTCTAGCTTGGTCCTAGAAACTGGGATGGGTATGTCTGAGCTGAGGGCCCATGTTAGGAAGGCTTGGTGGAGATGGAGCTGTAGGAGGTGGGGGAGCAGGGAAGCAGGTCAAAGGAACAAGTACTGATTGCTAAAACTGCAAGTAGAACAGAACAGAAACTTAGGTATGAGGCTGACCTCACCATTGCCACAGAAGCGCACACTCCCTCTACTTTCCCGCCGCTCGGTTAAAAAAAAAACAAAAACAAAACAGGAAGCCAGAACAGCTAGCTCTGTAGCTGGTGGCCTGGCTCGGTGGCTCACACCTGTAATCCCAGCTGTTTGGGAAGCCAAGGCAGGCGGATCACCTGAGGTCTGGAGTTCAAAACCAGCCTGATTAACATGGAGAAAGCCCATCTCTACTAAAAGAGAAATGCACAATTAGCCAGGCATGGTGACACAAGCCTGTAATTCCAGGAGAGGCTGAGGCAGGAGAATCGCTTGAACCTGGTAGATGGAGGTTGTGGTGAGCCAAGATCGCGCCATTGCACTCAAGCCTGGGCAACGAAAGTAAACTCCATCTCAAAAAACAAAAACAAAAACAAAACAAAACAAAACAGAAAAACCTCATTCTCCACTGCACAGCATGTACCACAAGATGGCGCAATTGTATGTGTTGGTGGCCAGGAGGGGGCTCTGCCAAAGAATATCAGAACTGTATCATAGCAGTAATATAGTCACTATTCAGAATTATCAGGATTTATTGTCAAGGCCCAATTAGGACCTTCAGAGGCCTTGAAGCATTGAAAAGACTATGGCATTCCCATTCACGTGTAATTCAAAAGAAAAGTAAAACTAAACGAAATGATTTTGCTGAAATTCCATTGACTTATTTCTAGATTTCCTGATTGCAAAATTCTGGATAAGGTTAAACCTTTCCTTAGGCCCTAATTTCCTGGGGCCCTAAGTATGTGTTTAGTCTGCCTGTCTAGCAAGAAGACCGGCACTACCTGCTAGTAAAAAGGTAACCAAGCCAGATCCTGCTCTGGACTCCAACCGAGCCTGAGACACCACCCTCTGCTGAGTCACAATGTGTTGGGCACTAGCGAAACCTAGGACATCTGGTAACTACCTTCAGCCTCCTGGTAGACGAAGGGGCTTTGAACAGTTCTGTGGGCCCCGCCCCAGCCAGTTCACATGGCTCAAACCAGCCTTCCCATGAGTATATCCTACCCTGTGATTTGGAAAACTAATAACCATTGCAGTATGCAAAAACAGTTCACATACGGCATTATGCACATGTTCTGACCAGATATAATGTCACCCAGGAACCCTAACTCTCAGCTTCTCCTTGCTCTTTGGTCCCTGGCCTCATCTGGAGTGACAAAGCCAAACTCCTATTGTCCTGTGGGCATCTGCAGCTTACACATCTGAGGATTTTGTTAGCTGCTGCCTCTACAACCATTCCTGCATAAATTTATACCAGGCTTCATCAGACCTTCACTTCCCTAGCAGGGACCCAGTACTCTTTGTAAGAATAAAGATCAAGAATTCCAGCTCTGCCAGTGCCCATTCTGTGACCACATGGAAGCCTTCATAACTCTGGTAATTCCCAATCACTTGAATGAACCCCCAAGGAACCCAGGGTGGGGTAAAATTAGATTTTCAGGCCTTCAACACCCCGATCAGACCAGAAGGGTAACCAGAAAATTCCATCCTTTTAGACCTGTCCCTGACAGTTCCTGCATCTGGTAACGGCCTGCAGCTTGTAATAGGTCTGAATTCTCAGCCTTTGAAGCAGCTGATGAGCAAAAACTCAGTATCAGGGTTTCATTTTTACTGGTTTTCTCCTTCTTCAAGTCCTTGGTTCAGCCACCACTGGGCCTACTAAGCAGTATTGACACTGGTAAATATGCATATTTAAAACAGAAAGTTCATTGGCAGTTCTTTCTATGTGCCCAGGGCGTCTGCATGAAGTCAGACAAAAAAAAAAAAAAAATCACTTCTTACCTGGAGAAGGGATCCCTCTGAACTCTTAAGGATCTGTAGCAATTCCTGCCTTCTGTTGGGCACTACTTTAGTTTTCTACACTTGCAGTCCCATTGCTGCCAAGGGCCGGGAAGCAACAAAACAAAACAAAACAAAACGATTCATTTGGGATAGAGAATGCACTGGAGAGGGTTCTAGCCTTCTGTCATGCAAACTTATTTTTAAAAAGCCTGCCTTGGTGGGCGCCCAAGATGTCCAAATAGGAACAACTCCAGCCTCCAGCTCCCAACATGAGCAACACAGAAGATGGGTGATTTCTGCATTTTGAACTGAGGTACCGGGTTCATCTCACTGGGGCATGTCAGACAGTTGGCGCTGGTCCACGGGTGCAGCCCAACCAGCTAGAGCTGAAGCAGGGCAAGGCATCACCTCACCTGGGAAGCACAAGGGGGAAGGAAATTCCTTTTCCTAGCCAAAGGAAATTGAGACACACAACACCTGGAAAATAGGGTAACTCCCACCCTAATACAGCACTATACCAAGGGTCTTAGCAAATGGCACACCAGGAGATTATATCTGACACCTGGCCCAGAGGGTCCCACACCCACAGAGCCTCCCTCATTGCTAGCACAGCAGTCTGAGATCTAACTGCAAGGTGGCAGCGAGGCTGGGGGAGGGGTGCCCGCCATTGCTGAGGCTTAAGTAGGTAAACAAAGCCGCTGGGAAACTCGAATTGGGTGGAGCCCACCACAGCTCAAGGATGCCAGCCTGCCTCTGTAGACTCCACCTCTGGGGATAGAGCATAGCTAAACAAAAAGCAGCAGAAACCTCGGCAGAGGTAAATGCGCCTGTCTGACAGCTTTGAAGAGAGCAGTGGATCTCCCAACACAGAGGTTGAGATCTGAGAACTGACAGACTGTCTGCTCAAGTGGGTCCCTGACCCCTAAGTAGCCTAACTAGGAGATATCCCCCACTGGGTGCAGACCGACACCTCACACCTCACACAGCGGGGTACACCTCTGAGACGAAGTTTCCAGAGTAAGAATCAGACAGCAACACTTGATGTTCAGCAATATTCTATCTTCTGCAGCCTCCGCTGCTGATACCCAGGCAAACAGGGTCTGGAGTGGACCTCAAGCAAACTCCAACAGACCTATAGCTGAGGGTCCTGACTGTTAGAACGAAAACTAACAAACAAAAAGGACACCTACACCAAAACCCCATCAGTACATCACCATCATCAAAGACCAGAGGCAGATAAAACCACAAAGATGGGGAAAAAGCAGTGCAGAAAAGCTGGAAATTCAAAAAATCAGAGCGCATCTCCCCCTCCAAAGGAACACAGCTCATCGCCACCAACAGAACAAAGCTGGACGGAGAATGACTTTGACAAGTCAAGAGAAGAAGGCTTCAGTCGATCAAACTTCTCAGAGGTAAAGGAGGAACTATGTAACCAGCACAAAGAAACTAAAAACCTTGAAAAAAGATTTGATGAATGGCTAACTAGAATAACCAATGCAGAGAAGTCCTTAAAAGAACTGATAGAGATGAAAAGCATAACATGAGAACTACGTGACAGATGCACAAGCTTCAGTAACCACCTCAATCAACTGGAAGGAGTATCAGCGATTGAAGATCAAATGAATGAAATGAGGCAAGAAGAGAAGTGTAGAGAAACAAGAGTAAAAAGAAATGAACAAAGCCTCCAAGAAATATGGGATTATGTGAAAAGACCAAATCTATGTGTGATTGGTGTGCCTGAAAGTGATGGGGAAAATGGAATCAAGTTGGAAAACACTCTGCAGGATATCATCCAGGAGAAATTCCCCAACCTAGTAACGCAGGCCAACATTCAAATTCAGGAAATACAAAGAACGCCACAAAGATACTCCTCGAGAAGAGCAACTCCAAGACACATAACTGTCAGACTCACCAAAGTTGAAATGAAGGAAAAAATGTTAAAGGCAGCCAGAGAAAAAGGTCGGGTTATCCCTAAAGGGAAGCCCATCAGACTAACAGCAGATCTCTCAGCAGAAATTCTCCAAGCCAGAAGGGGGGGGGGGGCAATATTAAACATTCTTAAAGAAAAGAATTTTCAACCCAGAATTTCATATCCAGCCAAACTAAGTTTCATAAGTGAAGGAGAAATAAAATCCTTTACAGATAAGCAAATGCTTAGAAATTTTGTCACCACCAGTCCTGCCCTACAAGAGATCCTGAAGGAAGCACTAAACATGGAAAGGAACAACAGGTACCAGCCATTGCAAAAACATGTCAAAATGTAAAGTCCATCAATGCTAGGAAGAAACTGCATCAACTAATGAGCAAAATAACCAGCTAATATCATAATGACAGGATCAAGTTCACACATAACAATATTAACCTTAAATGTAAATGGACTAAATGGTCCAATTAAAAGACACAGACTGGCAAATTGGATAAAGAGTCAAGATCCATCAGTTTGCTGTATTCAGGAGACCCATCCCATATGCAGAGACACACATAGGCTCAAAATAAAGGGATGGAGGAAGATCTACCAAGCAAATGAAAAACAAAGAAAAGCAGGGGTTGCAATCCTAGTCTCTGATAAAACAGACTTTAAACCATCAAAGATCAAAAGAGACAAAGAAGGCCATTACATAATGGTAAAGGGATCAATTCATCAGGAAGAGCTAACTATCCTAAACATATATGCACGCAATACAGGAGCACCCAGATTCATAAAGCAAGCCCTTAGAGACTTACAAAGGGACTAAGACTCCCATACAATAATAATGAGAGACTTTAACACCCCACTGTCAACATTAGACAGATCAACAAGACAGAAAGTTAATAAGGATATCCAGGAATTGAACTCAACTCTGCACCAAGCAGGCCTAACAGACATCTACAGAACCCTCCACCCCATACCAACAGAATATACATTCTTCTCAGCACCACATCGCACTTATTCAAAAATTGACCACATAGTTGGAAGTAAAGCACTTCTCAGCAAATGTAAAAGAACAGAAATTATAACAAACTGTCTCTCAGACCACAGTGCAATCAAACTAGAACTCAGGACTAAGAAACTCAATCAAAACTGCTCAACTACATGGAAACTGAACAACCTGCTCCTGAATGACTACTGGGTACATAATGAAACGAATTCAGAAATAAAGATGTTCCTTGAAACCAATGAGAACAAAGATACAACATACCAGAATCTCTGGGACATATTTAAAGCAGTGTGTAGAGGGAAATTTATAGCACTAAATGCCCACAAGAGAAAGCAGGAAAGATCTAAAATTGACACCCTAACACCACTATTAAAAGAACTAGAGAAGCAAGAGCAAACACATTCAAAGGCTAGCAGAAGGCAAGAAATAACTAAGATCAGAGCAGAACTGAAGGAGATAGAGACACAAAAAGCCCTCCAAAAAATCAATGAATCCAGGAGTTGGTTTTTTAAAAAGATCAACAAAATTGATAGACCACTAGCAAGATTAATAAAGAAGAAAAGACAGAAGAATAAAATAGACGCAATAAAAAATGATAAAGGGGATCTCACCACTGACCCCACAAAAACACAAACTATCATCAGAGAATACTATAAACACCTCTACGCAAATAAACTAGAAAATCTGGAAGAAATGGATAAATTCCTGAACACTTACACTCTCCCAAGACTAAACCAGGAAGAAGTTGAATCCCTGAATAGACCAATAGCAGGCTCTGAAATTGAGGCAATAATTAATAGCCTACCAACCAAAAAACGTACAGGACCAGACGGATTCACAGCCAAATTCTACCAGAGGTACAAGGAGGAGTTGGTACCATTACTTCTGAAACTATTCCAATCAATAGAAAAAGAGGAAATCCTCCCTAACTCATTTTATGAGGCCAACATCATCCTGATACCAAAGCCTGGCAGAGATACAACAACAAAAAAAGAGAATTTTAGACCAATATCCCTGATGAACATCAATGCAAAAATCCTCAATAAAATACTGGCAAACCGAATCCAGCAGCACATCAAAAAGCTTATCCACCATGATCAAGTGGGCTTCATCCCTGGGATGCAAGGCTGGTTCAACATATGCAAATCAATAAATGTAATCCAACATATAAACAGAACCCAAAGACAAAAACCACATGATTATCTCAATAGATGCAGAAAAGACCTTTGACAATATTCAGCAGCCCTTCATGCTAAAAACGCTCAATAAATTCGGTATGGATGGAACGTATCTCAAAATACTAAGAGCTATTTATGATAAACCTACAGCCAATATCATACTGAATGGGCAAAAACTGGAAACATTCCCTTTGAACACTGGCACAAGACAGGGATGCCCTCTCTCACCACTCCTATTCAACATAGTGTTGGAAGTTCTGGCTAGGGCAATCAGGCAAGAGAAAGAAATAAAGGGTATTCAGTTAGGAAAAGAAGAAGTCAAATTGTCCCTGTTTGCAGATGACATGATTGTATAGTTAGAAAACCCCATTGTCTCAGTCCAAAATCTCCTTAAGCTGATAAGCAACTTCAGCAAAGTCTCAGGATACAAAATCAATGTGCAAAAATCACAAAGCATTCTTATACACCAGTAACAGACAAACAGAGAGCCAAATCATGAATGAACTCCCATTCACAATAGCTTCAAAGAGAATAAAATACCTAGGAATCCAACTTACAAGGCATGCAAAGGACCTCTTCAAGGAGAACTACAAACCACTGCTCAGTGAAATAAAGGAGGACACAAACAAATGGAAGAACATACCATGCTCATGGATAGGAAGAATCAATATCATGAAAATGGCCATATTGCCCAAGGTAATTTATAGATTCAATGCCATCGCCATTAAGCTACCAATGACTTTCTTCACAGAATTTGAAAAAACTGCTTTGAAGTTCATATGGAGCAAAAAAAGACCCCACATTGCCAAGACAATCCTAAGTCAAAAGAACAAAGCTGGAGGCATCACGCTACCTGACTTCAAACTATACTACAAGGTTACAGTAACCAAAACAGCATGGTACTGGTACCAAAACAGAGATATAGACCAATGGAACAGAACAGACCCCTCAGAAATAATACCACACATCTACAGCCATCTGATCTTTGACAAACCTGACAAAAACAAGAAATGGGGAAAGGATTCCCTATTGAATAAATGGTGCTGGGAAAATTGGCTAGCCATAAGTAGAAAGCTGAAACTGGATCCTTTCCTTACTCCTTATATGAAAATTAATTCAAGATGGATTAGAGACTTAAATGTTAGACCTAAAACCATAAAATCCCTAGAAGAAAACCTAGGTAATACCATTCAGGACATAGGCATGGGCAAGGACTTCATGTCTAAAACACCAAAAGCAATGGCAACAAAAGCCAAAATTGACAAATGGGATCTCATTAAACTAAAGAGCTTCTGCACAGCAAAAGAAACTACCATCAGAGTGAACAGGCAACCTACAGAATGGGAGAAAATTTTTGCAATCTACTCATCTGACAGAGGGCTAATATCCAGAACCTATAAAGAACTCAAACAAATTTACAAGAAAAAAAACAAACAACCCTATCAAAAAGTAGGCAAAGTATATGAACAGACATTTCTCAAAAGAAGACATTCATACAGCCAACAGGCACATGAAAAAAATGCTCATCATCACTGGCCATCAGAGAAATGCAAATCAAAACCACAATGAGATACCATCTCATACCAGTTAGAGTGGCAATCATTAAAAAAATCAGGAAACAACAGGTGCTGGAGAGGATGTGGGGAAATAGGAACACTTTTACACTGTTGGTGGGACTGTACACTAGTTCAACCATTGTGGAAAACAGTATGGCGATTCCTCAAGGATCTAGAACTAGAAATACCATTTGACCCAGCCATCCCATTACTGGGGATATACCCAAAGGATTATTAAGTCATGCTGCTATAAAAACACATGTACATGTATTTTTATTGCAGCACTATTCACAATAGCAAAGACTTGGAATCAACCTAAATGTCCAGCAGTGACAGACTGGATTAAGAAAATGTGGCACATATATACCATGGAATACTATGCAGCCATAAAAAAGGATGAGTTCATGTCCTTTGTAGGATGGATGCAGCTGGAAACCATCATTCTCAGCAAACTATCGCAAGAACAGAAAACCAAATACCGCATGTTCTCACTCATAGGTGGGAATTGAACAATGAGATCACTTGGACACAGAAAGGGGAACATCACACACTGGGTCCTATTGTAGGGAGGGGGGAGGGGGAGGGGGGAGGCATAGCATTAGGAGATATACCTAATGTAAATGACGAGTTAACGGGTACAGCACACCAACATGGCACATGTATACATATGTAACAAACCTGCACGTTGTGCACATGTACTCTAGAACTTAAAGTATAATAAAAAATAAAATATAATTATGAACAAAAAAAAAGCCTGCCTTTAGGAGGGCTGGAGATGGAAGGGGGATGACAAGGGTGGGTTCTAGCCCAATCCAGCCAGGCAGCTGCCCTGCCCCATGTAGGCCACCGTTACCCATTAGGAATGGCCCGGCCAGGCCCATACCTTGTTTATGGCCTAGGTGCAATCTACTTCGTTGCAGCTCTGTGTTTAACCTCATCTTAAATTTTAAAAAATACTTTAAGAAATACTTTTCATACTTCTACGTACCTGGCACCATTCTAGACCCTTTACATGTAATAAATTATTAAATCCTTACAACAACTTCCTGACATGGGTGCTATTTTTATTTCCATTTAGAGGTGAGGAAACTGAGACACAAAGAGGTAAAGTAACTTTCCCAAGGTGAAACAAGTTATAAGCAGTAGAGTCAGAATTCAGACCTAGGAAGCCTGACTCCACATTCCATGAGCTTAATCACTATGCTATAGCTTGCTTTGCCATATGATGCCTCTGATAATATCCTTTTAAATTCTGGGCCATAGTCTTACCTTGGGTTTCATTTGCTCCCACCCATTTTGGATAAGTGTCCTGCCCATTGCCACCCAGACATTAAGACTTTACCCAAGCAGAGTCCCAGTAGAACAAGTCCTCCCCTCTTCGACCCCACCAGGTGCAGCCAAGCTCCACAGAGGGGATATAAACCCAAGGAAGAGGTGGTGAGGGGCTGAAGTGAAAGCACTGGAAGTGGGGTTGGAGGAGAGGCAGTAGATGCAAGAGAAATTTCAGAGGAAACATCGGCAGGATTGTGAGACATCAGGAAGTAAAGGTCAACAATCATCTCTAAGCTTCTGGCTTGGGTGGCTGAACAGGTAGATGGTGATGCCACTCACTGAGGTGCGGGCACGGAAGGCAGAGCTGTTTGGTGGGGAAGGTAGTAGTAATAACAGCTAGCCTACATTGCACATATACTATGTGTCTAGCACTTTACATATGGTCTCCTGTGTAATTCTCACAACCACCATTTGAGGGAGGAAATAAGCGCTATCAGTATTTTCAATTTACAGATGAGAACAATGTGAGGCTCCGAGGTTTGCAGTGAGTTTCCCGAAATCACACAGTAAGTAGCAGAGCTGAGATTTGAACCGAGGTCTGTGTGACTCTACGTCTGCGCTTTTAACCAGCTGAATGGAAGACATTCAGGCTGTATTCAGACCCCATTTCTCTGCTCTGTCTGTTAGTTGAATCCTGATTGTGGTCTGTCTTCATGGTTCCAAATTTTCTGCCTTTCCAGGGCCTTCATTTTACCTTGAGTCCCAACGCTGGCTGCCTACTTGGCAGTGACTCCCAACCTTTCTTCAGTCTTCAGTACCTGAATACTGTCCTTCCCACCGACTTCCCCACCCCAGCTCCCTCACCACCCCTTTCCTCGCGTACCTCATCCAGACACAAAACATAACTGAATCTACAGGTTTTAAGACCCTTCTCCATATCCCACCCACTGTCCAGTCTCCATCCTTGGGTTCTTCCAGGCTAGCCCTGGATGAATATCAAGGCCCTGACTCTATTTCCCCTTGAGAGTTTATGTCTGTACCTGTCTAATTCTATGGTTCTGTATGCATGTGAATATGTATAAGATAGAGACTGGTATACAAAGGAGGTGGGAAGCATTTAATGGAAAAGAGGTTGCTAGACATCCTCAATGAACTAGACAGTCCCACACAGTGAAGAATGTCCCATATTCTGTCCAAATTTTGAATGCCACCTCCCACCTAATTATTCATGTAGGTTAAAAAATCTGTTAATAATTAGCTGTGCCTAGAACAGAACTCTGATTTATACATAAACACGAAGTATTTTTTGCAGTTTTATTTCAGTATATGCTAAAATTTCCAGGAATCCAGCTACCATGTAAATTGAGGGAAAACTGCTCTTTGTTGTGTTCAGAACTCTCCCAAGAGTTGCTTAATATTTTTGAAGGTCATATTGCCAGCAACAACACTGATCATGGTAATTGAGTCAGTAATGCAATGCCCCTGCATGCGCCTGCATTTGTAGTGTTTGAGTTCATGCTGTTTCTGTACGTAGGTGCAAGCTGTTCCCTACGTCTTCTACGTATGATAGAACCATGATAGAAGACCTGTTCCCCTACGTCTTCTATCATGGTGTGGCCTCAATCTTTGCAGATGGAAATTCGTTATTTATTACCAATCATTTCCTTTTATTTCTCCTTCACACTAGTTGGACCTCTCTCTCCCCCCCCCATATATATATATATATATATATAATCTTATCTTAAATTTATATATATATATACACACACACACATACACACAAGTATACAAATATATAAAATTATGTGTGTGGTAGGTACATTGTTTTGTCTATGAGTTTCTCTGTCTCATTTTAGGATAGTAAAGGGGCTGTAGCAAAGTATTTGTCAAACATTACGAGCACTTACTAAATTGCCTACACCGCTTTCAGTACTTTACATATCAGTCTCAGTTAATCCTCACAGAACTTCACAGAACCTGAATGAGATGGGTATTATTTTCACTCTTATCTTGCAGATGAAGAGGTGCATAGAGGTTAAGTAATTTGCCCAAGGTCACACACTTAGTAAGTGATAGACAAGTAATCTGAACTCAAACCTGTTTGACTCCAAATGCAGTACACATTCAGCTGCTTGCAGTGTGGTAGATCATATCTACTGTTTCTTATTCGTGTTAGAACAGGCTCAGGATGATTCCAAGGGCAGTGTATTCCAAAATTATTTGAGGATTCCTACAAAAGTATAGACACCCCCACCACCTGAATGACTGAAAACACTCATGCATACATTTGGATATGTTTAACACACACACAGCCAATCAATGACCTGAGTCAAATTTAATGGTGTCTTATTCCTTAATTGCTTCTTGTGTCCAATTAGATGGTATAATGCCTGAAAGCAGATCTGTGCCAGCCACATTTTTCATTTGAAAAAATAAGGTACATAATCTAACGCTGAATGTTACAATGGGAACAAATAGGTACCATCTGGACTGACCTGTACAATTCCCACCCCATCAGCAACTAGCGACATTAATAGGACTTGGTGGATAACAAATGATATACTTAGACCTTTATTTCCCTCAATTAACATGATCTATCGAGTGAAATGTACATCACATACCTACATGCCTTATTCAGGGAAACTAGCCATTCCTCTTTCTCTGTGTAAACGAAAGCTCAGTGGTTTTCTCCAGGCTTCCATGAACTACAGATCTCATTCTCAAGCATATCTAAATTCCATCACTAGATGGCAGTGTTGCCAAAACTTTTAATAGAGTAGTTGGCCAGCTTTGTTTAATGCCCCTTTTTTTCAAGAGTTGTAGGTGGAATTAACCATCTTTCCTGCCACTAGAAAAATGTCCAGATGTTTTCCACGCTGAGATTTCAGGAAAGGTAGCTTGTCTGTGGCAACTTGTTGACATTTAAAAAATAACCTTAAACCTCTTCCAGTACAGCTGGGTCGCTTCAGTTTAGTTCAAATACTCATTGAATCTATACTGTGCTGAAAACAGTGAGCTAGGTGCTGGGGATACAGAGATGAAGTTGAAAGGGCCTGACTCTCTTAAGAAAGGCGCAATCTAGTTGGAAAGACTGATGCACAAACAAAAAGTTCTATAACAATATCATAGCACTGTGATAGGGTAAGCATAGGATGGGGCACCCATCTCAATTTGGAGATTCAGTGACCTACAGCTGGTGACACTAAAAGTTGAATCCTTTTTAAAATTTATTTTATTTCTATAAATTTAAGGGACACAAGGGCAGTTTTATTACATCGATATGTTAAATAGTGGTGAGGTCTGGGCTTTTAGTATATCCCTCTAAATGGACGTACTATAAAGATAATAATGATAATAATGTATGTTTTACTCATTATTTTCTCATACCCCACCCCCTCCCACCATCCCACCTTTCTTGAGTCTCAAATGTCTATCATTCCACACTCTATGTTCATGTGTACCCATTATTTGGCTCCCACTTAGAAGTGAGAACACGTGATATTTGACTTTCTATTTCTGAGTTGTTTTACTTAAGATAATGGCCACCAGTTCCATCCATATTGTGGCAAAAGACATGATTTCATTATTTTTTATGGATGAACATTATTCCATTGTGTATATATACCACATTTTCTTTATCCAATCATCCATTTATGGAAATTTAGGTTGATTCCAAAGCTTGGTGAATACCGCTGCAATAAGCATAGGAGTGCAGATACATCTGCTATATACTGATTTCAATTCCTTTGGATATACATTCACTGGTGGAATTGCTGGGTCATATGGTAGTTCTATTTTTAGTTTTTTGAGAAATTTCCATACTGTTTTCCACAGAGGGTGAACTAATTTACATTCCCACCAACAGTACGTAAGTATTCCCTTTTATCCACATCCTTGCCAACATCTTTTTTTTTTTTTTTTGACCTTTTATGATAGTCATTCTCACTGGTGTAAAATGATATCTCATTTTGGTTTTGATTTGCATTTCTCTGATGACTAGTGATGATGACCATTTTTTCATATGCTTGTTGGCCACGTGTATGTCTTCTTTTGAGAAGTATCTGCTCATATCCTTTCCCATTTTTAATGGAGTCATTTGGTTTTCTGTTGTTGGTTTGAGTTGTATGAGCTCCTTGTAAATTCTAGACATTACTCTCCTGTCAGTTGCATGGTTTGCAAATATTTTCTCCCGTTCCACAGGTTGTCTGTTCACTCTGTTGATTATTTCTTTTGCCGTGCACAGTTTAAAGTCCTATTTGCTTATTTTTTATTTTTGTTGCTTGTGGTTTTGAGGTCTTGGTCGTGAATTCCTTGCCCATACCAATGTACAGAAGACTTTTTTTCCTAGGTCTTCTTCTAGGATTTTTATAGTTTCAGGTCTTACATTCAAGTCTTTAATCCATCTTGAGTTGGTTTTTGTATATGGTGAGAGACAGAGATTCAGTTTCTTTCTTCTGTATATGGCAATTAAAGTTTCCCAGCATCATTTATTGAAAAGGATGTCCATCGCATTACCCAACTTCAAATTATACTGCAAGGCTGTAGTAACCAAAATCGCATGGTGCTGGCATAAAAATAGACACACAGATCAAAGGAATAGTATAGAGAACCCAGGAATAAGGCCATATATCTACATATCTTTGACAAAGTAGATACAAACGTAAACTGGGGCAAAAGAATCTTTAAGAGTGGACAGGCATTAGCCAGGGAATAAAGTGAGAAAGCATATTTCAGGGATGAAACAGACTAAGCAGAAAGGCTTGCAACAGTGTGGTGTGTGCTGGAAAACTAGGTAGAAGATGTGGGGCATAATGAGAAAACACACTATGAAGTGTGGAGGTAGGTAGAAATCAGGTCAAGGGATGTGATAATAATGATACAACCAGGAATCAATATATAAAACCATCTGCTTCTCCTAACTATTTGCTGAGATAAGAGCATCATCACCTTACCTTGAGAAGAAATGATTCTGTTATTTCTCACAACCACATGGTGTAATTCAAAATGACATTTACCTTTATTACTAAGTACTGGGGACTACCATAAGAGCTTCTTCATGTGTTGCCTTTTTAAATATCAGCAATTACTCTGAGATGAGTATTATTATACTATTATCATCTTTATTTTACAGATAAGGAAACCTAGTTTCAGAGAGGTTAAATAACTTGCTCACAATCACACAGCTAACAAGTGACAGAGCCAGGAATTGAATAGAAGCATGTATGAGATACAAAGTACAGGAGAGAGAGGGAATCAATAATAATACTAGTGGGCATGGGGTTGAGAATGACAAAGTAGACTTTCTGGAGGTAGTGCCTAGGCTGGACTTAGTAAAACTGTTAGCAATAGTGAAAACACAACATTTTTGAATATGTGGTATGTGCTAAACTCTATACTGAATATTTTATAAGTATTACCTTGGCTGGGCACAGAGGCTCATGCCTGTTATCCCAGCACTTTGGGAGGCCAAAGTGGAAAGATCGTGTGAGCCCAGGAGGTCAAGGTTGTATGAGGCTTGAGTCCCGTAATCTCACCACTGCACTCCAGCCTGGGCGACAGAGCGAGACCCTGTCCAAAACACAAAAAAAGTATTGAAACGGGAGAAGTTCCCTTATCCCTCTTGCAGGGTGTGTGATGGGGGTGTGGCTCACTTTCTCGGTGCTCCGCTGCTCAAACCTCTAGGGTGAGCATGCAGACGGGCAGATTGTGGGGCTCTGACCCCACGGCAGTGTCTAGGGATGAATGTTTACAGTTGAAGCTCCAGTGGGCGTTTGTTACCGTGTGCTCTTTCAGTTTTGTGTGTGTGTTTTGTTTGTTGTGTTTTGTTTTGTTTTTTTGTTTTGTTTTGTTTTTTTGAGACCGAGTCTCACCCAGGATGGAGTGCAGTGGCACCATCTCCGCTCACTGTAACCTCCACCTCCTGGGTTCAAACTATTCTCCTGCCTCAGCCTCCCGAGTAGCTGAGACTACAAATGTGTACCACCACGCCTGGAGAATTTTTGTATTTTTTGTAGAGACGAGGGTTTCACCATGTTGGCCAGGCTGGTCTCGAATTCCTGGCCTCAAGTGATCCACCCGCCTCGGCCTCCCAAAGTTCTGGGGTTACAGGTATGAGCCAGTTTTGCCCTCTGTAGGCTGCTTGTGTTTATCAGCTCAATGAGACCCTCTGCCTTATCGCAAAGGCAGAGGGCTTTCTGTATCCCAGGGTTCTTGCCTTAGTGTACCGGAAAAATCAGATCACAAATTGACTTGGAGGATGAGTGCAAGATTTTTTATTGAGTGATTGTAGCTCTCAGCAAGGTAGATGGGGAGGCCAGAAGGAAGATGGAATGGAAAGGTGGATTTCCCCTGGTCGATGGCCTGCAAGTGTGCTCTTCCTCCAGTGTGCTCCCCTCGACGTCCAGTCACTTGTGTCTTCTTCTGCTTGTGTGTTCCTCTCAGTGTCCAGTCACTTGTGTGCCCTTCCCACTAGGGTCTTCAGGTTTTTATAGGCACAAGATGGGGGCATGGCAGGCCAGGGTGGTCTTGGGAAATGCAACATTTGAGCATAAAAACAGAAATGCCTGTCCTCACCTAGGTCCATGGGCACAGGCCCAGGGGTGGAACCCTAGCCAGGGACCCTTCCTCCTCTACCCAGCACTTCCCAGTCCACCTCTCATATCAGTATTACCTCATTTAATCTTTACAACAACCCTGTGAGGTAAGAACTATTATTACCCCCATTTTACAGATTAGGACACTGAGGCACACAGCAGCTAACCAACTCGCCAAAGGGGATATGGCTAGTAATTGGCAGAGGCCAGATTTGAATCCAGGTAGTCTGGCACGGGCACCAGGAGGACTTGAGTGGGGACATTTTAGGCAGAGGAAACAGTAGCAAGTGGGCATGAACCAGCATGAAAAATTGGAAACACACCAAACTTGGAATCACTGGACTGTAAAGTGGGGATAACCGAGAGGCCAGGATTGTGAGGCTGGAACAGTACATAGGAGCCATATTGTGAAGGGTCTCAGATGCCCTGCTCTCAGCTTGGGCTTGACATGTTAAGAGCAGGAGGCGGGAAGGACAGGAGAGTCTTAAGCAAGAATAGACCTAATCCTATTGGTGTGATGACTGTCTTTTCTTCCCCAACTCCCTTAGGTAACAAACTCATGCTGCCACACAGAAATCACACCAAACCTCATTCTTTCTCTAAATGTGCATAATTGTACTTCTTGCTGCTGCATTTCCAGATGCTCTCTAAAGACAGTTATACTCTAAGACAATGGTTCTCATGTTGAAATTTCTGGACTGGCAGCATCAGAGCCACCTGAATACACAGTTCTTTCAGCCCTACCCAGTACCTACCGAATCAGAAACCCTGGAGGTAGGGTCTGACAGTGCATGCTTTAAAAAGTGTCCAGGGTCAGGCACAGTGGCTCACACCTGTAATCACAGCACTTTGGGAGGCAGAGGCTGGCAGATCACGAGGTCAAGAGATCGAGAGCATCCTGGCCAACATGGTGAAACCGCATCCCTACTAAAAATACAAAAATTAGCTGGGCGTGGTGGCATGCACCTGTAGCCCCAGCTACTCAGGAGGCTGAGTCAGGAGAATGGCATGAACCCGTGAGGTGGAGAGTGCGATGAGCCGAGATCATGCTACTGCGCTCCAACCTGGCAACAGAGCGAGATTCTGGCAAAAAAAAAAAAAAAAAAAAAAAAGCCTCCAGATGATTCTGAGGCACATAAGACATGAAAACCACTGTTTTCCATTGTTGCTTAAATAGTGCATGTGCATCTGGTTTATTTCTTCTCTCAACTCCTTGAGGTAAGGAACCATGTATTCTGTTTTATCATCCTGCATGCCACCCCCAATTCCTGCTCCCTGACATGGATAACCATGCATATCTCAGCTCTGCTACTGTACATAATAAATCTCTTATTCTTTCTATGCCTCAGTTTAATCATCTGTAAAATGGGAATAATAATACTGATTTCATTCAGGTTTTGTATTAAGAGTTAATGCAAGAAAAGTTATCAGGACAGATCTTCTTAACTTATATTAAGTGCTCAATTTTATACAGATGCTCCTTGACTTACAATTGTGTTAAATACTAATAAGCCCATCATAAGTTGAGGAGTACCCTGAATGACTGTCACCTTTGCACTATCATTAAGTTGAAAAATCATAGGTTGAACCATCCTAAGTCAGGAACCGTGTGTATATTATTAGTTATTTGTACCTAGTGTTCAGTGAATACACAATAATTCATTAATAATTGAGAGTACATTTAGACAAAGAGGGTAGAGAATTAGAAAAGGCAGGATGGGAGAGTAGGTCAGAGAAAATCAGTAAAGAAAACCTGTTTTAGATTCAGCTAACCCTACAGGGCTGTCCCAGCAATCCAGGAGCCTGGCTTTGCAGGGAGTCAGAGAAAGAGATGGGAGAGAGGGGAAAGAGGCAGAAATAGGACCATTTATGTCCACAATAGGCAAATCCACAGAAACAGAAGGTAGATTAGTGGTTTCTGAGGGGTGGTAGGTGGGAATGGAGTTTGACTGGGTATGGGAATTTTGGGGTGAGGGTGATGAAAATGCTCTTGAATTACCTAGTCATGTGATTGCACAACCCTGTGAATATACTCAAAACCACTGAATTACATATTTTAAAAGGATAAATTTTATACTATATGAATTCTGTTTCAAAGAACAAAAACAAAAACAAAAAAAAACTGTTTTAAAAAACAAATAGGCTGGGTCAATCTGGAAGGAGAATTCAAGAGCTTAGTTTTTTTCTTCCATTAAGCCCCAGGAAACTAGGCACAGAGCAGGTGTGGAATTGAGACCAGGAAAAAAAGACAGAGTCTTGTGGCTGGATTTTGCTCTAATTTATTTGCTTGCCACATAGGGGCAACCAACTCATTTCCTGTGTCATTACTTCTAAAGACATAAAGTCTGACATTTTCATTAAGACTCGCCATATCAATGGCATAAAATTAAATTCCAAGAGAGAGACACAACCTGATTGTAATAAAAGAGCAATCCAAGACTGGCACATAATGGAGAATCTCACAAACATGTGTGTCACATGCTTGAGATCTACATGGGTGAAAATATCAACCTTTTATTTCTAAGTCCTCAGGCAACATAACCTAGCCAAATAGTCCTGGAAGATCAAATTATATACCCTAAGGGCCCAAACCACTTAACTTTCACTCCAAGCTTTTAGACTTTCCAAGAAAATCATTTGATGATTATTTCACTGAGTGATAAAAACAGACTTATGCCTTTATAATACAGAGTAAATGAATCAGGACTTGGGGACTTTTCAGATTTAAATATATGCTCCAGTGTTAATTGTGGAGTGGGGGGCACTTTATTTTATTAACAATAGTCTAAACATGTCTGCTTTATAGACACTCTGTGCGACAAGATTGCTTACTGCCAGGAGAGTTCTACCAGGAAAAGTTCAAGACAAGAAGCAAAGTAAACAAGTACGAATCAATGAATGCTGGCAAAAGTAATTTAAATAAAGGCAAAAGGTAGGACATGCAGACTAGTAGAGTCAGGGATGCCATATGCCACAGGCCTAACTTTATTAGACCTTAAATCCTCAACCAAATTAAGGATATGAATCTATATAGTGCAATGATTGAGCATGCAGATTTTAGAATTAGGCTGCCTGGGTTCAAATATTGACTCTATTCTCTGCTCTTCTCACTTCCCTAAAACATTAGTCTATTATTTCTTTCATAGCACTTTCCACAATCTTTACTGTTATGACCTGACTCCTACTAGATTATAAATTCTATGAATACGACAAAGTCCCATATAGTAGGTACTCAATAAATATTTGTAGAGTTTAACAGAACCCTTACCTTTCTGTAGTTGTAGTACCTATGTAATAAAATTGTTGACAGGAATCTACATAAAAGTATAGTGCCTGATACGTAGCAAGTGCTCAAAAAATGCTACCTATCTTAAAGGAGAATTTCTAGATAAGCACCATGCTTGGAACAGGCAACTCAATAGGCTGGAGTCCTTTCTTTAACAATGACATTTCATTTGCTTTTAAAACATAAGCAAACCTAGCAAGAATGTTAATACATAAATTCTGGGTCATGGATAATTTGTGGCTTATATATTATTCTCTGTATTTTTATGTTTCATGTTTTTCAAACATGCCTGATGTCTTTGATGTTTTTCCTGTAGATAGGTACAGTATTCGCCCTCTCCTGTTGAATCTTGGAAAGTTCACCTGTAACCCATAGAATGTTGTGGGAGGGACATTTGTGTCAGTTTTGAGGACAGGTCAGAAAAGACAATTTCTGTTTCCTCCTTGCTTGCTGGGAACACTTATGCTTGGAGCCCTGAGTCATTATGTAAGAAGTTTGGCCACCCTGAAGCCACTAGACAGTGAGGAAGCCAGTATTGTGAAGAGGCAACATGTAGACAATTGAGTTAGTGTTTCTAATCTTTGAGAATCCTTCCAGCCCAGGAATCAGAAGTAAGAGTGAACAAGAGACTTCAGATGATTTTAGACCCTGGCTATTAATTCACCCCTAGCCTTTAGGTTTCCCAGTAGAGACACCAGACTAGAACAGAGACAGCTGTCCTCATTATGTACTTTCTAAATTCCTGACCTGAAGAATGTATGAGCATAATGAAATTGTGGTTGTTTTAAGCTGTGAAACTGGGTGGATATGAATATGAATAATGTAAAAGAAAGAATGATCTTTCTTTTTTCAAACATACATAATAGTATGTTTGAAATATTTCATAATTTAAAAGAAAGATCAGGCCGGGCGCGGTGGCTCAAGCCTGTAATCCCAGCACTTTGGGAGGCCGAGACGGGCGGATCACGAGGTCAGGAGATCGAGACCATCCTGGTTAATATGGTGAAACCCCGTCTCTACTAAAAAGTACAAAAAACTAGCCGGGCGAGGTGGCAGGCGCCTGTAGTCCCAGCTACTCGGGAGGCTGAGGCAGGAGAATGGCGTGAACCCGGGAGGCGGAGCTTGTAGTGAGCTGAGATCCGGCCACTGCACTCCAGCCTGGGCGACAGAGCGAAACTCCGTCTCAAAAAAAAAAAAAGAAAGATCATTCAAAGGACCAGTCCTCCTCTTATGTTGCCACTCCCAATTCAGCTCTGGGTCACTGGAGCAAAAGATAGGATGTATCTCAAGAGTAAGTAGCCACATCATGATGCCATTCGAAGGGCACTAAATTTCCAAAATACATCACCCCCTTCTAAGGTCTGAAATGCTTCCAATCAAGATTTCTTTGAGATATTTTATCTGTGAGAGCACACTATTAAGAAATACTTATAAATAATCCCCCAAAAGGCATGGGGGTGGGGGACAAGGAAGGATATCATTTGACCTGGGCATCTTAAACAATAAGGGCTTTAACTTTCAGCTTCTGATGTGATTACCAGATGAGTTTCCATATATGCAGAAAACAATGACACAACCAAAAGAAGATATTTGTCATATATCTTTAAGCGTCTGTCTTATTAATGGAAAAACCAAACTCTGTAAAATATTTAAAGAGGTTTATTCTGAGCCAGCATGAGGGAACATGGCCCCAGAAACAATTTCAAGAGGTCTTGAGGAAGTGTGCATAAGGGGGTCGGGTTACAGATTAGTTTTATACATTTTAGGGGGACAGAGGTTACAGTCAAGACATAAATCAACACATGTAAGGTATACATTGATTCAGCCCCAAAAGGCACAACATCTCAAAGCCAGGGGTTTGGGAGGAGGCGCTACAGTTCATAGGCGGATTTAAATATTTTCTAATTGGCAATTGGTTGGAAGAGTTACCTTTGTCTAAAGACTTGAAGTTAGTAGAAAGAAATGCTTGAGTTAATAATAGGGAGGTTATGAAGGCCAAGGCTTCTGTCATGTAGATGAAGCCTTGTAGGCAGTAGTCTTCAGAGAGAATAGATGGTAAATATGTCTTTTTGGAAGAGTGTCAGATGCTTAGTTAATCTCATCTCAATCCAGGAAAGGCCTAGAAAGGGAAGGCATGGCTTCATTAATGAAGATTCTCTATAGATGCAAATTTGTCCCACAAAAGACAGCTTTGCAGGGCTGTTTAAAATATATCAAATAATCTATTTTGGGGTGAAATATTTTTATTTCCTTCAGGGCCTACTATCTATCATGTGATGCCATGCCATAGTCAGCTTTGAATTTGGTATCTTATTATCACAAATAATCTGTTTTGTCAGTTTTATGATCTCTATTTTAATTCTAATGCTAGTCAATTGTGCCTAACCTCCAAAAGGGAGAGGATATAATGAGTTATGTCAGACCTTCCTTCCTATCAGAGTCAGGAATTCCATTTTTCAGGTTTCTCCGAGGTTCCCTTGGCCAAGAGGAGGTGGTTCATTCAGTTGGGGGGCTTATGATCTTATTTTTGTTTTACAGTCTCATCATCAGACCCACTGCCTGTCCTGCACTGTGATTTTTTTTTTAACCTGGCAATTATTTTGTGACTACTACAATTATATTGTAGAACATTGCCATCTGTGGTGAAATATTTAAATTAGAATCAGGCTATAGATTATGAGTGACTCACAGTCATCAGCATCACTCAAACCCCTAATTGGCAAAATGGTCTCTGATATATCAAAAATCCTGTGACATTATTTAGCTGAAAAAATTCAGAACATTTGAATCAGTCAAAAAATATGTTAATCATTAGCTCTTTGTGAGAAGATAGGAACAAATCAATGCATTGTCTTTTTAAAATTAAAAGTATGTTTTTGTTCCACATAAAAAATGAAAATATAGCACAATATGAGTAACATATTTGGTATTTAAAAGTATATATATACAGAAAGTCTTAATACCTGGAAATGGTCTCTTTGTATCTGGCTTTCTGAGAAGTCCCAGGGGATACTAAAAAAGCTATCATTTTGGAGGAACATCGGGAATTAAGTTTAATAGTGGAGTTTTATACAGAAATTATCTTTGAAATCTTTTCTAACCATGAAGACCAGTGAGTGACCAGGAAAAGGCCCCTTGGGGGATAATGTGCAGCTCAGGAAGAGGAAGAACTAGAGTCTTGTATCAAATAGTCTTCTCTGAAAGTTTTGCCTGGTACTCCCAGAAAAAAGGAGTCCAGGGGACTGAGACTGACTGGATCAGTCTTTTCTGAATGTGGATGTTTTGATGCAAAATTGAACTCCTGTCTGTGAATCCAAACAGGGTAGATGGCTACTGCTCTATTACACAAGTTCCTATCTGATCCTAGGAAAGAGCCACACTGTGGCTCGTCCATTCCTTGCAACACTAATCCAGCCTCAAAAGCTCTCTAATCGACTAGGCAGACTGCTGTTGGGGCCCCAGAGACTGCCCAGAGGGCACTACCAGGCAGCTGCTGCCACCTTGTGTCCTATGAGGAAAAGCAATTGCTTCCTGAGAGAAGAGCTCCATCTTTCAAAAAGAGAGCTCTCCCTATATGAGGTGGTTTTGTGATATCCCACCTAACCTCTACCTGGCAACCATCCTTGCTAGAGTCTTTCAAGGATTCCTGGGTTAGTTTGTTTTCTGCTGCTATAACAGAATAGCAGCACAGTCAGCTACCATGGACTGAGTAACTTAGAATGAACAGAAATTTATTTGGCTTATGGTAATGGAGGCTGGGAAATCCAAGTGCACGACACCAGCATCTGGTGAGAGCATTTGTGCTATGGCATAACATGGTAGAAAAGCAAGCAAACATATGAAACAAAGAGGAAATAAAACCTAATCTTTTTATCAAGAGTCTCCTCCTGCAATAAATCACCCACTCTCATGATAATGAACCCACTCCTGTGATAATAGCACTAATCCATTCATGAGGGCTCTGCCCTCATGATCTAATCACCTCTTAAAGGTCCCAACTCCTAATACTGTCATAATGGCAATTAAATTTTACCATGAGTTTTAGAGGGGAAATTCAAACCATAGCAGGACCTCCCTCTGCTATGTGCCCTCCTTTCCCTCTTATTTGTGCTCTTCTTCATTTCATTTCTCTCTACTCTTCCCTTCATCTTTTTTTCTTCCTCCCATCTTTTTCCTTTCTTCTGATCTCTTCTTTTTTCTCTACCTTACTGTTTCCCCTCTACCTCTTGAGTTCTCCACAGGCCCCTCCTCATTTCTCTTTTTCATCATCCTTTATTTGATCTGGAGTTCTAGGATTATAGGATATGAGTATACACTATGTTAAGCAACTTCTTATTGCCAGGTCTTGAAATAGGCTTAGAATGGGTAAGAGGAAGTGAAAGTTGTAAATCTAAAGATTGTTTCTTGTGAGGCAAGAGAGGAGCAAGAATCCTGCATCCTTACTTCTAGACTTTTCAGGCCCTAGTATAGCAAGCTCAATACTTGCTATATTAGGGGAGACAGAGAGATCACTAGGAGCCCTTTGAAATAGTTTATTATGAAATATTAAAAACATACAAAAGGTATGTATATCTTTTTGTTTAATCATCAGCCAGACTAAGAAAATTGATTATTACCAATGTAGTTGGAGCCCCCATGTGCCTCTCTGATCACAACCCCTCCTTTTACTCCAGAGATTACTTCCATCCTAAATTAGGAAATTGCTATTCCGAGGGTTTCTTTATTCTTTTACTACATATGTATGTAGCAGCAGGAGCCCTTTTAAGGGCTTTGCCAACTCCCTAGTAGCAGACTTGCACCATTTTGGCAGAAGTAACAGAAAGAGGAGGTTTTGATGATTCTTTGGGGGCAGATAGCTTTCAGCTTCATGCACAGCCTGGATCCTGTAGGCTGTCAACAGTTAGCAGTTCATAATGTGATGGTTAAGAACCTGGACTCTGCAACCACACTGACTAGCTCTGAATCCCAACACTGTACTGCCTGCCTGTGTAACCTTGTAAAGTCTTTAGAATAAATAGTGCCTGGTACATAGTAAGTGCTCCATAAATGGAAATTTTGATTAGTAGTAATGAAGGGCATTTGCTAGATAATGAAGTGGAAGGCTTCTCACTTTGACATCAACAAAGAGAGGCTTCAGCTAGATAATGAGTGGCCTCTGGAACTCCACATGGGAGGAGCAATTTCATGGATCTGAGTGAAACTGACCCAGAGGAAGAGTAGTTGAGACCCTGCCCTACTCTAATTAGTGCCTTACAAGATGTTTGGAGCTTGTTACAGAATCTCCAGAGACTCCAAGTTTTCTCTGAAGAGCACATGCCTGATAAGGGCTTGGAGATTGTGGTATAAAAAATTATGCTGTGACAGTGTCTACGCAATGATAACAAGCTTTCATCTACTATGACCTCCCCACCCCCCAACACATGCATGGAAAAAAAGATCAATCACAAATAACAACAAAAATAGAAACAAACAATGGATTCATCCTAGTTTGTTGCTGTTGACTTTGAGGTTTGATTCTGGGATCCTGGGAGTATGGCAGTACCACTGATGTATATGGAAGAGTTGATGCAGGGAATAAATTTAGAGTGGAAGAAGAGTAAGTTTAGATATATTGAGTTGAAAATGATGATGGACTATATAAATGGAAATGCTCTCTAAGCAGCCTTCTAAAGTAAAAGGCAATTGCTCTGTTTGCTTATTGAGCAAAACAAATAAAAGGCAATAGTTCTTCAGTTTTATTTTATATCAATTGGTCTTGCTAGGGCTCAAGAATCTACATTTTAATAGTATTTTAAGTGAGTTGGCTCCTGGTGGTCTTTGCACAAAGCACGCTAGTAAAATTTCTGATACATGGTGTGAGGAAGGGAGTTTCATATGGGGAAAACGGTAGACTCCCAGGATAATGCAAAGGGAAAGGGATGAAAGAACAATCTGGCCAGCTTCTCGAATGTTTGCTGAGGAGTAGCCCTGACCAACCAGGCTTTTGGTTGATTAAGTGGAACCAAGCCCTTCCTTCCATTCCAATTCTGTCCTCCCTACTCTGACTGTGTAATAAATCATATCTTTCCTTGCACTGTTATCTTGTCATCTCATATTTGTTTATTGGCATCTAGTTTGGGGATATGGGGAGGAATCAGTACTGAGGCACAGGGGAGTATTTAGTGTATTGGCATAGGGCAATTGGGATGGAGATGAAGGTAGGGGCTCTGAGTTTTTCATCGAGGTTTCACAGTGCAATTTGAATTGAGCTTGCTACTTTGAGAGACAACAGTGTAGGCCATGAGGCAACAAGACAGACCAGTGCTATAGATGTATATTTCTGAGTTATTAGCATATATGATAAAGTATACCTCAGCTACACAAAATGAAATGATTTGGAAACTATGTTGTTTATTTGTCAGTATAGACAAGTGATCTGGCTAATTCAGACTGTTCACTAATGACTGCATGAACTCATAATTGCCAGCTAACCATCTCACTGTGGGCTCTTGTAAACACAGTTCCAAGTTTTCAAGTTCCACTTGAAAAAGAGCAAGTGAAAAGTTAAGAGATCCAGATAAAGCAAGCTGTGCTTGAAGAGCCATAGAAATGAAGATTGCTATGAGACTAAAATCAAGGAAACACTTGGCCAAGAGAGGCATAGAATGGGAGAGGACAGCTTGAAGCTGCTTAAATTTCTAGAGGGGCCAAAAAAAATCAACTGATTCCTCCTTTTCTCTATAATCCACAAACAAGGGGTTACTCAATGAAATCAATGGCAAATAAACATAAAACAAGTAAAATGGATTATGTTTTCCTGTATGTCACTCCTCTGTGGAAGTCACTACAATGGAAGTCGTAAATGGAAATGTCTGGAACAGGCTTTAAAAGTGGATAGGCTAAATTTAGTTCTAATCACATTCGCATCTTTGGCCCAAGTTAAGTATAATTCATTTTCACATTTCAAGTTCCAAGCCTATAACTTGGTGAGGCAGGGGAGAGGGGAGCTTCAGGAAAGAATGATGTCTTCTAAGAAGTGCAGTATACAATTAACACGCACTGTGGGTTTTCATTAGCTGGCTTGAGTTAGTGTAGAGGAGTCTGAATCCATTTTGCTCTCACTTCTCTTGGAGCCTTTTTTAGCTTTGCAGAATTCATGATTCATAGAATCACAGTACCATGCACTTCAGAGTTGGAAGCATCCTTAAAGAGGACCTAATTCAATCCTGTCATTGTTCAAATGGGATTCAGAGCCCGGAAATGACTTTCTTAAGGTATCAAACCTATTTATGTGCTTGGACAGAAGTAGAAATGTAGTCAAACTAGTTATTTGGTATGGAACAGGTAAAATGCTCAGAAGCTTGTCTAAATGGACTAGATCAGCGGTTCTCAACACTGGTTGCAGGAGGGGTATTCAAAATATTTAATAATGGGTGTAGTACTGGGTACTGATTAATTAGAATGGAATCTGGCTAAATGCTGAAGCATTGTGCTGGAGGACTCCTTCAGGGCCAGGCATTAACTCTTTAGTTACTGATTATGAGAAAGTCTAGGGGTTCTGAGCTGGAGGAGATGAGGTTTCCAGGGCACTTGGGTCTCAAGGCATTTACCAATTCACTTGAAAATATCTCTCAATATTTTCACAACTTGTATGGCTATACCAGTGCATCCTGACTTCACTTCTTTGACCTCACACTAGAATCATTGGGAAGCCTTTAAAAAATTAGTGCCTGGGTAATTTTAATGTGTGGCCAGGAATGAGAACCACTGGACTAGATATATTGCCATTGTGGAGAGCTATTTCCTTTTGAGCATAGCTCACAACCATCACTTGGGGGCATGATTAGGATAAGAACCAGTGATCAAGCCTGTTGGACTTCCTCTAAGGCCATTGGACTTAATCTTGGTTCCTAAATAAGCATATCATGACTTGTCTGGGAAGGTGTTCATAACACTGCCTGGGCCCCAATATCTATACAAATTATCTTTGCAATAAACTGAAGTTCTCATATTAGTCTGGATATAAGGTAGCACAGAAACTCCACACAAGGTCATCTTTAACTCTACAAGCCAGGATAGATGCCTTTGTGTGTCCAATGCAATTGTCTTTGTACTGTGAGCTCATATCTCTGAAAGTAATGGGCCTAGAAGCTAATCCTTTTTAGTGGGAGCCAGGGAAGGGTTTTAGAACTTGAAATGGAAGATTTCATCAGATGGAGCAGGTCCCTTGAAGAGGTCCAGTAGACAAGCTGACTACATCCCTTATCAGAGGACAGTGTGAAAAGAACTTAGTGATCAGGATGGAAGTCATGGGTGTATATGGGGGGTAAGATATAACCTGGAAAACAAAACAGGAGGGGGAAGTTCAGATACTAAATATGAGTGAGCATGGAGAAGTCAGACACAGAAAGGGATGTGGGGAGATCATGGGTACTTCTGGATGAATCACCACAACCATCATTATTTTCTCCAACAGTTTTTAACCAAGATTTTCAAACATACCGAAAAGTTGAAAGACTTTCACAGTGAACTTCCATATACCCAACACTTAGATTCTACAATTTACATTTTATTGTACTTTGCATTATCACAAACCTAATTTTTCTATCCCGCTATCCAGTCACCAATTCATATTATTACTTTTATACATGTCAAAGTAAATTGCAGACAGTAATACACTTCTCCCTGAATACTTCAGCATGCATATCATCAGCTAAAGGTCAGAATTTGTTTATGGTACTTTTTCTTTTGAAGTTAAATTTACATAAAATGAGATACATAAATCTCAATTGAACCACCAGTGAGTTATGGCAAGTGGATACAAACGTGTAACCAAAACGCCTTTCAAGATGTAAAACATTATCATGACTTTAGAAAGTTTTTCATGCCCTCTTTCATTCAGTCCCCACCTTTATCTCTGCCTCAGGTAACCACAGTTTTTTTCACCATCGATTAATTTTGCTTCTTCTAGAAGTTTATATAATTAAATCATACAGTTTATTACACTTTTTTGTGTAATAATTCTTTCATTCAGCATAATATTTTTAAGATTCATCCATGCTATTGCATATATCAATAATTCATTCCTTTTCATTGCTAAGTAGTATTTCACTGTACGCCTATACCACAGTGTTTTATCCATTCACATATTAATGAACACATCAACTATTTCCAGTTTGGAAGTATTATGAATAAAGCTTCCATGAGTATTCATATGTAAGTTTTTGCATGGACAAATGTTTTATCTATTTTGGGCAAATACCTAGAAATAGAATTTTTAGATAATAAGGTTGCTGTATATTCACATTTATAACTAACTGCTGGACATTTTTCCAAAGTCTTTATACCATTTTATACTCCCAGCAAAAAATATATGCAAGTTCTAGTTGCTTTGCATTCTTTCCAACATTTGGTGTTGTCTGTTTAATTTTAGCTGTTCTTCTGGGTGTCTACTGGTATCTCAGTATGATTTTAGTTTGCAGTTCTCTGATGTCTAATGATGTTGACTGCATAGTCATGTGCTTATTGGTCATTCAAATATCTTTTGTGAAGATTCTGTTTAAACATTTTGCCTGTTTTGATCAGGTTATTTGTCTTTATATATTCTGAATACCATTTCTTTATCTGAGATATGCTTTGGGATATTTTCTCCTGAATGTGGCTTGTCTATTCATTTTCTTAATGGTGCCTTTTGATAAAAAAGTGGTTTTTAATTTTGATGCTCTTAATGTATCAATTTTTATTATATAATTATTTCTGTGTCCTAAGAAACTTTCATGGAGATATGCTCCTATATTTTCTAGATTTTTTATGGCTTAAGTTTTATCATTAGGTATGTAATCCTATGCAAATTAATTTTTTGTATGGTGTTATGGTCTGAATATTTATGTTCCCCCCAAATTAATATGTTGAAATTATAATCCACTAGTGATGGTATTCAGTGGGGGGGCCACTGGGAAGTGATAAGTTCATGAGAATGGAACCCTCATGAATAGGATTAGTTTCCCTATAAAAGAGGCCTAAAGGAGATGTTTACTTCTTCCACCATGTGAGGACACAGCGAAAAGACAGCCATCTATGACCCAGAGAGTGGGGCCTTACCAGACACCAAATTTGCCAATGCCTTGATCCTGGACTTTCCAACCTCCAGAACTGTAAAGAATAAATTTTGGTTGTTTATAAGCCAATCAGTCTATGGTATTTTGTTACAGCAGCTCAAATGGACTAAGATATGTAGTTTGAGGTAGAGATTAGGTTTCTATCTGTATATCCAGTTTTCCAGCACCATCTGTTGACGAGTCTTTACTTTTCTCATTGAATTGTTTTAGCATCTTTGTCAAAAATTAGATGACTATAAAAGTATGTGTTTATTTCTAGACTCTATATTTTGCTCCATTATTTGTCAGTCCTTACACCAATGATATATGGTCTTGATTACAGTGGTTTTACAATAAACATTGAAGTCAGGTATAGGAAATTTTGTGATCTTTCTGGTGAGTATTTTATGCTAATAAAATGGGTTTTATTTTGTTAAAGTGGTATTTGAAAGATTCAGTTTATTTTATTTGAATTTCAATAGTTTTGGGGGAACAGGTAGTTTTTGGCTACATGGATAAGTTATTTAGTGATGATTTCTGAGATTTGGGTGCACCCATCACCCTAGCAGTGTACACCATACCCAATATGTAGTCTTTTGTCCATCACCCCCCTCCCACCCTTCCCCTTGGGTCCCCAAAGCCCATTACATCATTCGTATGCTTTTGCATCCTCATAGCTTAGTTCCCACTTACAAGTGAGAACATATGATATTTGGTTTTCCATTCCTGAGATTTGTTTAAGATTGCTTTAGATATCTAGTTCCTTTGTATTTCCAAATAAATTTTAGAATTAGTTTGTACATTTCCATGAAAGAGCCAGATGGGATTATGTTTGGCATGTGGTTGAATCCCTAGACCATTTGGGGGAAATGAACATCTTAAGACAAGTCTTTCAATATACAAATATGGTATTTCCATGCATGTATTTAGAGCTTAATTTATCTTAATTAAGCTTTGAGCTTTTTCAGTCTAGAGGTCTTGGCACATCTTTTGTTAAATTTATTCCTAAGTAGTTTATGTTTTCTTATGCTATTACAAATGGAATTGATTTCTGAATGTCACTTTCCAATAGTTTGCCAGTATAAAAAATGCAGTTGACTTGTTATGCTAACATTGTACTATGTAATTTTGTTAATTCACTTATTAGTTCCAGTAGTTATTTAAAATTCTTTAGGATTTTCTGTGTAAGCCATCATGCCATCTGCAAATTGTTCCTTTCTCATATTTATGCCTCTAATTTCATTTGCTTGCTTTATTGCAAAGGCTAGAATCTCCAAAACAATGTTGATTAAAAGTGGTCAAAACATGTAGTATTTCACCATTGAGTATGGTGTTAGATGTACATTTTTCATAGATACATTTTATCAGATAAGAAGAGTCCCTCTATTCCTAGTTTGCCTAGAATTTTAATCATGAAAAAGTGCTGATTATGTCATGATTCTTCAGCATATGTGGATGTGATTATATGATATGAATTTTCCCTTTGTGCTGTTAACATGGTGAATTACATTGATTGATTTTCAAGTGTTAGGTAAACCTTGAATTCCTAGGATAAATCTTGCTTGGTCCTGCTGTATTATGTTGTTTCTATATTGCTAGGATTGTATCTGTTAATACAGTGTTAAGGAGATTTGCACCTGTGTTCTTGAGATAATGGTCTATAAATTTCTTTTAATATCTTTGCCATATTTTAGTGTTGGCATTATGCTGTCCTCAAAACATGAAGTGGAACATATTTCCTTCTTTTCTAATTTGTCCAAATTTGTGTTCAGATTGGCATTGTTTGTTCATTACATGTTTGACTGATTTCATTAGTGAAACAATCCTGGCACAGAATTTTTATTCAGGAAAAGATTTTGATTATAAATTCAATTTCTTTAATCGATATGGTGCTGTTTATAATTGGTGAGTTGTATTTTTAAGTAATTTGTGTATTTTATCTGCATTATTAAATTTTTTGGCTTGAAGTTCTTCATAATAATCTCTTAATAATATACTTTTATGTTTGCAGATTGTTAATGGTAACCCCACTTTCATTTCTGATATTGGTAATTTATATTTTCTGATTTTTTTCCTTGAGAAGTCTTACTAGGGGTTTATCAAATGTGTTGATCTTTGTGAAGAATCTATTTTTGGTTTTATTATTTTTCTCTATTTTTCATTTGTTTTCTATTTAATCAATTTCTGCCCTTTAGGATTACCTTCCTTCTATTTGGGTTTAATTTGTTCTTCTTTTGCTGGATTCTTAGAGTGGAAACTTATATTATTGATTTTGGACCTTTCTTCTTTTCTACTATAATTGTCTAACATAAACTTCCTTCAATGCATAGCTTAAACTGCATCTCATTAATTTTGATAGGTTGTATTTTTATTATCACTCAGTTTCAAATGTTCTCTAATGTCCCTTGTGATTTGATCCATGGATAATTTAGAAATGTGTTACTTAATTTCCAAACATTTTTTGTTTATCCAGATATCTTATTATTAATTTCTAATTCAACCATGGTCAGAAAACAGACTTTGTATAATATCTGCATTAGTTTTCTAAGGCTGCCATAACAAAATATTACAAAATGGGTGACTTAAAAGAGAAGTATATTGTCTCACAATTCTGGATGCTTGAAGTCAAAAATCAAGATGTAGTTAGGACCAAGTTCCCTCTGTAACCCATAGGGTAGAATCCTCCTTTGCCTCTTCCTAGCTTCAGGTGGTTTGCTGGACATCCTTGGTGGTCCTTTGCTTGCAGCTGCAAGACTTCAATTTCTGCTTCTATCACCACACAGCAGTTTTCCCTCATGTGTTTATGTCTCTGCATTTTTTCTTCTCATAAGGACACCACTATCATCTATATGTTATAGCTGTCAGATAAGTCAGACTTATATACATGTTAAATTTCACACAACAATGTTATATCTTTGCTTTAAACACTCATATGTGTTTCAAGGAAATTAAGAGGAAAGTCGTTTTTATATTTACCAGATATTTACCATTTCTGGTAATCTTTGTTTCTGAAGATTCTGGTTTTCAATCTGGTATAATTTCTCCTTTAGCCTGATGTATTAGGCCGTTCTTGCACTGCTAAAAATACATATCTGAGACCAGATAATGTATAAGAAAAGGGGTTTAATTGGCTCATGGTTCTGCAGACTATACAGGAAGTATAGTGGCAGCTGCTTCTGGGAAGGCATCAGGAAGCTTCCAATCATGGTAAAAGGCAAAGAGGAGCACAGGCACTTCACATGGCAAAAGCAGGAGCAAGAGACAGATAGTGGAAGGGGGTGAAGTAAGGGCCACACACTTTTAAACCACCAGATCTCATGTGAACTCAGAGCAAGATCTCACTTATCACCAAGGAGATGACCCAAGCCATTCATGAGGGATCTGCCTCCATGTTCCAAACATCTCCCAAGAGGTCTTACCTGCAACACTGAGGATTACAATTCAACATGAGATTTGGTAGGGACATGCGTTCAAACTATATCACCTGAATAACGCTATCATTTCTTGAAGTACAGATCTGCTGGAGACAATGTATATTTGTTTTCTTCTAAGTAAAACTATTTTTATTTCACTTTCTTTCTTGATGGATAAGTTCTCTGGATATAAAATTCTAGTTTAAGAGATTTTTCCCCCAAAAGATATTGTTCCACTGTATCCCATTATATTATATTTTGTATTCCAGTTTCTTCTAATTCAAACATCTAAATCATTTCTAGATTATCAGAAACATTGTTCCCCTATGTAATGTATTATTTTCTCTGGTTGTTTTGGGGTACGTTCAAGATTTTCTCTTTATCTTTGGTTTTCATCAGTTTGATTAGACATGGTTTTCATGGTATTTATTTTGTTCACTGAGATTCCTGAATCTGTAAATGCATGTCTTTCACCAAATTTGGGATATTTGCACCCATTATTTCTTTTAAAAGTTTTTTTTTTCCTGCTTCAATCTCTCTTTCCTTTCCTTTTGGAAGTCCAGCTATATATGAGTTAGAACTTTGATACTGCCCCATTTGTCTCTGAAGATTTCTTTCCCTTGTTTGTCAAATTGGATACTTTCTATGGATCTATCTGCAAGTTCATTGGCTCCTTACATTGTCATCTACAATTTTTTGCCCATTTCGATTTCTTAAAATTTCAGATATTGTATTTTTCAGTTTTAAATTTTCACCTATTCCCTTTTTATGGTTTCTGTTTCTCTGCTGAGATTCCCAATCTTTACATTCACTGTAAGCATATTTCCTTCATTAAGCATAGTTGTAATAGCTGCTTAAATACCCTTGTCTGCTAATTCCAACATGAATCATTTCAGAGATGGTCCTTATGAATATTTTTCTGTTGAGAATGGGTCATATTATCCAGCTGCTTCATACATATACCATATAGTTTTGAGTAGCATCCTGGACTTCATGAATATTGTATTGTGGAAACTCTGGGTAATATTATATTTCTCTGATGAATGTTAATATTGTTATTTTAGCAGGCAACTGCAAACTGACTGATCTAATGTCAGATCAATTTGTTTACCTTTAGCTGAACTGCTTGGAGTCTTCTCTGCATCTACAAAGTTCAGAGGTCAACCAGAGAGCAGAGAGTTGGAAAGAATTTGTTCAGAGAATTTGTGCTTCCTTTTCTTTGTCACTTTCCTTTCTGATAATTCCTCCTCCCTTCCCAGCAGCTTTGGTGGGCCCAAACTCTATCCTTTCACTACTCAATCTAGAAAAACCTGCCAGTTTTCTGTCAGAGCATTAGCTGTTTCCATGGCACAGATTAGGGCCTACCCCCAGGCAAGAATCTGTGAAAGAGGAGACTTAAACCCTTTGCCATTCTCTTTGTCCAGCTGGTGACTCTCCAGAATCTGCCTGCTTTCTGTTTTCCAGTCTCTTAATTGAGTTGCCTTTCAAATTTTGTCCAGACTTTATATTTTTGTCTTCAGGAGGGTTGGTCCAATATGAGTTTACTTGGCCATAACCAAAAGTAGAACCCATGAATTTTTTCAAAAAAAAATTTTAATTACAAAAAGGCTATATTTTCTATTCTCCTTGTTAAAATTTCAAATCATGTAGATGGAGCAAAAGTCCCTCTTGTTCCACTCTATTTCATTCTCTTCCCCCAAGGTAGCTATTAGTAGTTTGGTACACATCCATCCAGATCTTTCTCTATGAAATGAAGTATATATGTGTGCATACTAATATAAAATTTTGGAGTTTCACATATGTAAATTAGATAGGTGGTATAAAATGGAGGTTAAGATCGTAGATTATATTGTCAAACTGCTTGAATTCAAATCCACATTGTAGCACTTATGACCTATATTACCTTAGTGAATTTCTTCAAACCTTCTGTGCCTGAGTTTTTCCATTTGTAAAAGGGGGATAATGATATTGCCAACCACGTAGGTAGGGTTATGATAATGGCAATAATTAGTACATATAAAGGATTTGAGACATGTCTGGCATAAATTAAGCCCTCAATAAATGCTATGATTTATTATTATTCTGTAACTCACTTCCCCCTCAACAAGGTTTTAAATATTTTAAATATATAAATTTCATTTTTATCCTGCTGCAAAGTATTTCATAATATGGAAGCACCAAGTTTGGCTTTTCCACTACCCTACTGATTAACATCTGGGTTGTTTTTTACTTTTTTGCCTCTTCTGTGAATAAGACCGTAAAGAACATCCTGGTACATGCCTCTTTTTCTGCATAGAAGAGCATTCCTCTCAGAATAAATACATAGAAGTGGACTAGCTGGGCCAGAATATATGTACATTTCAGTTTTGTATGGAATAAAGCAAATGAACAATTGAGTGATAGTCTGATTCTATCACTACTGCTACCCATGAGAGCAAGGATTCTCAAGGAGATACAGATGTAAGGTAGAAGAGTTTAATAAAATCCTATGTCATCCTAAGTATAATTGGTAATATCAGTACATACTCATATGGTATTGTACTTAAAATGCATAACAACCAACACAGTAGTAATAAGCATTTTTAGAACTCAGAAGGTGGTCTTGAAAATCAGGTTCCTTGGAGAAACAGCTGATTAAAGTCCTTTCAGTGGCCTACAAGGTCTAGTATGATCTGATCCCAACCTTGTCCTTATCCCCCACAACTTTCCCCATTACACTCCCCTCCTGCCACACCAATCACCCTATTTAATACTGCAAATCATTCCTTGACTCCAGCACTCTTAATCTGCCTCACACTTCTAATGTTTATTTTTTTCCATAGCATTTAGTATCTTCTAACATACCTATATATGTATGTATACATCAATAAATCTATCTATCTATCTATCTATCTATCTATCTATCTATCTTATGATATTAGCCAAGTATTGCCAAAATAGTTTGCACTAACATACCATCCCAATTCTCAGTGACTTAAAACAACAATCATTTGTTTTCAATCACATATCTCTGGATTGAATGGGAGTTGGCTCCAAGCTGCTATTTGTATCTAATCATCCTCCACTTGTTTCTTATCTTCCATGGATGAGCAGGCTACCAGGGACATGTCTTTCTCAAACTTATGGTAGAAGCACAAGAAAGCAAGCCCAAACACACAATCACATGTTTAAGCTTTTGTAAACATCACCTCTATCAATATTCCATTGGCTAAAGCAAGTCTTATGACAAAAACCAACATTAATGGGATAATACACAATAACACACTCTGTCTCTAGTAAGAGAAACTGTACAGCCACATGGCAAAGAGTATAGATAGAAGGAAGGTGAACATTCAGAGACAAAAATTATATCAACTACATTTATTATGGTTTATTTTCTGTCTTCTTCAATTAGAATATAAATTCTACAAAGAATTGTTTTGTCATTGATATATTCCAAGTACCTAGAACAGTACTTGACACCTAACAGGTGCTCAGGAAATATTTCTTGAATTAATATGTGAATGAAGTATTTGTGTAAGAATTAATTAATCCCTCATCTTTGCTTCCACAGCACATAGTTTAGACTTCTCAGGTGGCACTCAGTACATCAGACCATGTGTATGGTTTCCTCAGGAGACACTGTGTACCTACTAGTACATCCACATTCTCAGCAGGAAGGGAGAAAGGGAAGAGCTCTCAAGCCTCACCCTCCTACTCTGAAGCCTGAAAAGGCACTGTAGTTTGGGTGGGCATGGCCTGCTACTCTACCCCGTACGCAGTGTTCTGCTTGCAATGACAAGCAAAAAGCAAAGGCCATGACAGGCAGCCAGCTGGGCACTTCTGACTCAAAAATAACAACTATAATCATGATGTGAAATCAAAGGAACAAGAAATGCAGAATTGTTCTTTCTACCCAAGCAAAAATTACCTGTGCCATCTCTCATCCCTGACAAATTCCGTGTTAAGCTAGCTGTCACACTGGCAAGGGTCTGGAACAATTTCCTCTAAGATGTTAATGATTGATAATGGCATATTGCTTTACCTCCTTTGCAGTGCCTTAATCCTAAGGATCTAGAAGGTGAGAGAGAAGCCAGATGTGGGCAAATGGCTTTTCTAATGCTCCATAAGTCATCTAGCAGAGGGCCTGGTCAATATTAGTATTTTTACACACACACACATACACACACACACACATACACATCAGTATGCCTGGGCCCTCAACCACAGACATTCTGATTTAATTGGTCTGGGCATTACAATTTTAAAAAGCAAAGCTCCCAAAGTAATTACAGCATGCAGCAAAGCTTGAGAACCACTGCACATAGTTCAACACAACTGCCACAAACTAGTAAAGACCTGGGGGATGGAGGACTAAGAAATTTCTCTCTGCTGGAACTTCCCTAATAAGTGCAAAAACATATTGTTATCTCTCCTACCTTCAAGCCAAAACTTCTTTTTGACTTTACTTCCTCCTCCACCTATATTTTCTTTTTCCCTTTATAGAAAGACTTATGAATAGGATTGTCTACACTCTCAGCCCCCTGTTTCTTTCCTCCTACACTCTCTTGAACCTGCTCTAATAAGATGTCGGCTTCCACCACTTCTCCAGAACTGCTCTTATGAGGTCACTAGCAACATCCATAATGTAAAATCCAAGTATTACTTCCCAGTTCTCATCCTAATTGATCCATCAGTGCTCTTTCGCTGCTAATCACTCCTCCATGAAATACTTTCTTCACTTGGTTTCTATACTGATATACTCCTTTGTCTTTTACCTTTATGACCATTCTTCTCAATCCTTTTTGCTGATTTCTCCTCATCTTCCCAACCACTAAATGTTAGAGTAACCAGGGCTCAATTCTAGTACCTCTTCTCTTCTTTATCTACACACATTCCTTAGAAGATCTCATTCTGGGTCTTAATTTTATATACCATCAATACAGTGGTGACTCCAACTACCTATTTGAAATTCACACTTATATGTCAGGTAGGTATTATAAATTTAACATGTTTAAAACTCTATTACTGGTCTTCCTCCCTTAACCTGCTCCTACTATAGTCTTTTTCATCTCAATAAGTGGCAAATCTTTATTGCCTTTTGCTAAGATCCAAAACCTTGTAACTATACCTCACATCTGATCTATTGAAAATTGTCAACTCCACCTTCAAATTTTATTGAAAATCTGACATCTTCTCACCATGTGCACTATGCCACTCTGGCCCAAGTTACCATCTTATCTTGCATGGATTATTACAATGACTTTCTAACTGATGTTTTTGCTTCTGTCCTGGCCCACTTTAAACATATTCTCAAGAGAGAAGCAAGGGCAATCCTACTAAACAATCAATCAGATGACACTCCTTTTCTCAAAATCCCCTAACAGTTCACCTTGTCCCTCAGAGTTAAAACCAACATCCTATCCATGACCTACCTTCGAAGCCCTACATGATCTGGCCCTGTTGCCTCTCTGACCTCATCTCCCTCACTCTGTATTCTCCAACCACACTGGTCTCCTTGCTGTTCCTTGACTACACCAGGCACTGTCTTACCTTAGGGCCTTTGAACTTGCTAGATTTTCTTCTTAGAACAATTTAATGCCAGATATCCACATGGCTCACTTCTGTAGCCCCTTCAAATGCCACCTTCCCTGTGAGTTCACCCTATCCCAGAATTGCAAACTCCATCTCCACCCTCATTGTATACACTCCACCTCTGTTTGACCCAACATAGTATATATTACAACATACCACAGTATATACTTTTCTTATTTACCTTGTCTTTCACCTGTCTCCCCTATTCCCACCAGATGTATGCTCTGTGAAGGCAGACATTTTTTTTCTCATTCTTTTCTATTTTTTTAACCAATGGTCCCCAGAGTCTATAAAAATGCTTGGCAAAAATGTGGTGCCTGATAAGTATTTGTTGAAAGAATGAAAGAAGAAAAGAAAGTAGAAGATATATTTTTATTGATACAAATTCTTTATATCATTCTTTATTTAATGAAGTAGCTCAAAGATAGAATCTCATTTTTTTTTTTTTTTTGGATCAAGGTAGTTATCACAGTGGTTAAAGGCATGGGTGCTGGAGTGTGGCAGTCTCCATTTATAAGCTGTATGACCTTGGGCAAGTCACTTAACTTGCCTGAGCTTCAGTTTCCTAATGGGACATGTGAGACTCAAGTGAGACAATTCAGTAAATGGTCAGCTTCTCTGCAAAATGGGTCAAAGCATGCACTACAAGCATGAAGAAACAAAACAGTAAAATAGTCAAGTTGGCTCAAAAATATTATGACCAGCCAGACACAGTGACTCACGCATGTAATCTCAGCACTTTGAGAGGCTGAGGCTGGAGGATCACTTGAGGCCAGAAATTCAAGACCAGCCTGGACAACAAAGCAAGATCCCATTTATCAAAAAATAAAAATAAAAATAAAAAATAGCCGGATATGGTGGCACATGCTTGTAGTCCCAGTTATTCAGGAGACTGATGTGGGAGGATCACTTGAGCCAGGAGTTTGAGGTTACTCTAAGCTATGATCATGCCACTGCACTCCAGGCTGGGTAACAGAGCAAGACTCTGTCACAATAAAAACCAAATGAACAAACAAACAAACAAAGAAAAACACATCGGGACCATGGACCTCAACTTAGATCTCTAGGCTGAATGAATTTCTACCCTAACTTGAACTAGCTATATCAATTGATTCATCAGAAGCCAAGTTCTTTGAATTCATATGTGAAATAATAATGCAGGGACTTTAGCTGTGGCCTGGATTCAAATCTTAGTTTCATATCATCTTGAGTGAGTTACTCAACCTTTTTGAGACTTAATTTCATCCTCTGTAAAACGGGAATAAAAACAACACCCTGCCTCATACGGTTGTTGTGAGAAGTAAATGAGATAAAGCATACTTAGCTAAGTACATGGCGTATAATATTATTATAATTATTGTTATTTCAATAACCCTCATTCAAATACTACAGCACTCTAATACCTAATAAATATTAGATGCTACATAAGTAGTTATTTAATATATGAAGTTTTTCAAATTTGAGCCAAATCAATCTGCTCATTAACACATACCTGGGGATCATCAGCAGAATTTTTTTCTTTGGCACTTATGGACTATAACATAGACACCAAATACACCATTCAGGACCATCAGTGATCAGGCAATTGGTGAGGATTATAGCAGCATTTTCATTTATGCTTCTAAAGCAACTGAAAAAATACATTCAATTTTTAACATTTCAGGAAGAGATGAGACAAAGTACAGAGGAAAGAACAAATGTTTTTCTATAATAAGAATTTGTCAGTTAACCTGAAATCTAACATCAACATATGTTGGTAAGGGAAACAGGGAGGTGGGGGTCTATTTTCCATGGGAATTCTTAGTGGCCCAGTCTCCTTGATGAGTTAATATTCAACTGGTACAAAAATATGAAAATTGATGTAAAATTGCTTGTGAAACTTTCCTGGTGTTGCCCAAATGACTAGAAGATTTAGTAAACACAATGAAAAAGTCACCTAGAACTCTGCCTAGTTGCACATGGTCAAAACACCTAGTTGATTTATTTATTTTTTTCCAGTTACTTTGGTGACAGGCAGACATAGACCAAATTTTATTTTATTTTTTCTTGTTTTTTTATCTGATGCCTTACTTTTGGCAATCAAAACATCTGAGCTTCCATAAGTTACAACGAATATGACACTAAAGTACCAAGAACAAAGAAAAGCTAGAGATATTTTGAGTGAAACCAAAAATATCAACCTTGGGCTTTAAGAGTACTTCTCTTGGGGCTCTGTTCCAAGATGGCCTAATAGGAACAGCTCCAGTCTGCAGCTCCCAGCGTGATCGATGCAGAAGTCAGGTGATTTCTGCATTTCCAACTGAGGTACCTAGTTCATCTCACTGGGACTGGTTGAACAGTGAGTGCAGCCCATGGAGGGTGAGCCGAAGCAGGGCAGGGCATCACCTCACCCAGAAAGTACAAGAGGCCAAGGGATTTCCCTTTCCTAGCCAAGGGAAGCCATGACAGACTATACCGGGAAAACCGGGACACTGCCACCTAAATACTGCACTTTTCCAACAGTCTTAGCAAACGGCACACCAGGAGATTATATCCCTTGCCTGGCTTAGCAGGTCCCATGCCCATAGAGCCTTGCTCACTGCTAGTGCAGCAATCCAAGATCGAACTGGGAAGTGACAGCTTGGCTGGGGGAGGGGCGTCTGTCATTGCTGAGGCTTGAGTGGTAAACAAAGTGGTCAGGAAGCTCGAACTGGGTGGAGCCCACCTCAGCTCAACAGGGGCAGGCCTGCCTGCCTTTGTAGACTCTACCTCTGTGGGCAGGGCATAGCCGAACAAAAGGCAGCAGAAATGTCTGCAGAGTAAAACGTCCCTATGTGACAGCTCTGAAGAGAGCAGTGGTTCTCCCAGCATGGTGTTTGAGCTCTGAGAACGGACAGACTGTCTCCTCAAGTGGGTCCCTGACCCCCGTGTAGCCTAACTGGGAGACATCTACCAGTAGGGGCTGACTGACACCTCATACAGCCAGGTGCCCCTCTGAGACAAAGCTTCCAGAGGAAGGATCAGGCAGCAATGTTTGCTGTTCTGCAGCCTCTGCTGGTGATACCCAGGCAAACAGGGTCTGGAGTGGACCTCCAGCAAACTCCAACAGACCTGCAGCCGAGGGATCTGACTATTAGAAGGAAAACTAACAAACAGAAAGAAATAGCATCAACCTCAACAAAAAGGACATCCACACCAAAATCCCATCTGTAGGTCACCAGCATCAAAGACCAAAGGTAGATAAAACCACAAAGATGGGGAGAAACTAAAACAGAAAAGCTGAAAAGTGTAAAAACCAGAGAGCCTGTTCTCCTCCAAAGGATTACAGCTCCTCGCCAGCAATGGAACAAAGCTGGATGGAGAATGACTTTGACGAGTTGACAGAAGCAGGCTTCAGAAGGTTGGTAATAACAAACTTCTCTGAGCTAAAGGAGGATGTTCAAACCCATTGCAAGGAAGCTAAAACCCTTAAAAAATGATTAGACGAATGGCTAACTAGAATAAACCATGTAGAGAAGACCTTAAATGACCTGATGGAGCTGAAAACCATGGCATGAGAACTTCGTGATGCATGCACAAGCTTCCGTATCCAATTCGATCAAGTGGAAGAAAGGGTATCAGTGATTGAAGATCAAATGAATGAAATGAAGTGAGAAGAGAAGTTTAGAGAAAAAAGTAAAGATAAACGAACAAAGCCACCAAGAAATATGGGACTATGTGGAAAGACCAAATCTATGTGTGATTGGTGTACCTGAAACTGATGGGGAGAATGGAACCAAGCTGGAAAACACTCTGCAGGGTATTATCAAGGAGAACTTCCCCAACCTAGCAAGGCAGGCCAACATTCAAATTCAGGAAATACAGAGAACACCACAAAGATACTCCTCCAGAAGAGCAACCCCAAGACACATAATTGTCAGATTCATCAAGGTTGAAATGAAGGAAAAAGTGTTAAGGGCAGCCAGAGAGAAAGTTCCGGTTACCCAGAAGCCCATTAGACTAACAGCAGGGAAGTCTAATTAGACTAACAGCAGATCTCTCAGCAGAAACTCTACAAGCAGAAGAGAGTGGGGGGCAATATTCAACATTCTTAAAGAAAAGAATTTTCAATCCAGAATTTCATATCCAACCAAACTAATCTTCATAAGTGAAGGAGAAATTAAATCCTTTACAGACAAGCAAATGTTGAGAGATTTTTGTCACCACCAGGCCTGCCTTACAAGAGCTCCTGAAGGAAGCACACATGGAAAGGAACAACTGGTACCAGTCACTGCAAAAATGTACCAAATTGTAAAGAACATCGATGCTAGGAAGAAACTGCATCAACTAACGGGCAAAATAGTTAACATAATGACAGGATCAAATTCACACATAACCATATTAACCTTAAATGTAAATGGGCTAAATGCCCCAATTAAAAGATACAGACTGGCAAATTGGGTAAAGAGTCAAGACCCATCAGTGTGCTATATTTAGGAGACCCATCTCATGTGCAGACACACACATAGGCTCAAAATAAAGGGATGGAGGAAGATCTATCAGGCAAATGGAAAACAAAACAAAAAGCAGGGGTTGCTATCCTAGTCTCTAATAAAACAGACTTTAAACCAACAAAGATCAAAAGAGACAAGGAAGGCCATTACATAATGGTAAAGGGATCAATTCAACAAGAAGAGCTAAATATCCTAAATATATATGCACCTAATACAGGAGCACCCAGATTCATAAAGTAAGTCCTTAGAGACCTACAAAGAGACTTCCACTCCCATACAGTAATAATGGGAGACTTTCACACCCCACTGTCAATATTAGACAGATCAACGAGACAGAAGGTTAACAAGGATATGCAGGACTTGAACTCAGCTCTGCATCAAGCAGACTTAATAGACATCTACAGAACTCTCCAGCCCAAATCAACAGAATATACATTTTTCTCAGCATTACATAGCACTTATTCCAAAATTGAACATAGTTGGAAGTAAAGCACTCCTCAGTAAATGTAAAAGAACAGAAATCACAACAAACTGTCTCTCAGACCACAGTGCAATCAAATTAGAACTCATGATTAAGAAACTCACTCAAAACCGCATAACTACATGGAAACTGAACAACCTGGTCCTGAATGACTACTGGCTAAATAACAAAATGAAGGCAGAAGTAAAGATGTTCTTTGAAACCAATGAGAACAAAGATACAACATACCAAAATATCTGGGACATATTTAAAGCAGTGTGTAAAGGGAAATTGATAGCACTAAATGTCCACAAGAGAAAGAAGGAGAGATCTAAAATTGACACCCTAACATCACAATGAAAAGAACTAGAGAAGCAAGAGCAAACAAATTTAAAAACTAGCACAAGGCAAGAAATAACTAAGATCAGAGCAGAAATGAAGGAGATAGAGACACAAAAACACCCCTCAAAAAATCAATGAATCCAGGGCTGGTTTTTTGAAAAGATCAACAAAATTGATAGACCATGAGCAAGACTAATAAAGAAGAAAAGAGAGAAGAATCAAATAGACACAGTAAAAATTGATAAAGGGTATATCACAACTGATCCAACAGAAATACAAAGTACCATCAGAGAATACTATAAACACCTCTATGCAAATAAACTAGAAAATCTAGAAGAAATGGATAAATTCCTGGACACATACACCCTCCCAAGACTAAACCAGGAAGAAGTGGAATCTCTGAATAGATCAATAACAGGCTCTGAAGTTGAGGCAATAATTAATAGCCTACCAACCAAAAAAAGTCCAGGACCAGACAGATTCAAAGCTGAATTCTACCAGAGGTACAAAGAGGAGCTGGTGCCATTCCTTCTGAAACTATTCCAATCAATGGAGAAAGAAGGAATCCTCCCTAACTCATTTTATGAGGCCAGCATCATCCTGATACAAAAGCCTGGCAGAGACACACACAAAAAAGAAATTTAGACCAATATCCCTGATGAACATCGATGCAAAAATCCTCATTAAAATACTGGCAAACCAAATGCAGTAGCATACCAAAAAGCTTATCCACCAAAATCAAGTTGGCTTCATCCATGGGATGCAAGGCTACTTCAACGTACACAAATCAATAAATGTAAGCCATCACATAAACAGAACCAAAGACAAAAACCACATGATTATCTCAATACATGCAGAAAAGGCCTTTGACAAAAGTAAACAAAATTCATGAAAAAACTCTCTATAAGCTAGGTATTGATGGAATGTAGCTCACAATAATAAGAGCTATTTATGACAAACCCACAGTCAATATCATACTGAATGGACAAAAACTGGAAGCATTCCCTTTGAAAACTGGCACAAGACAGGGATGTCCTCTCTCCTATTGAATATAGTGTTGGAAGTTCTTGCCAGGGCAATCAGGCAAGAGAAAGAAATAAAGGGTATTCAATTAGGAAAAGAGGAAGTCAAATTGTCCCTGTTTGCAGATGACATGATTGTATATTTAGAAAACCCCATTGTCTCAGCCCAAAATCTCCTTAAGCTGATAAGCAACTTCAGCAAAGTCTCAGGATACAAAATCAATGTGCAAAAATCACAAGCATTCTTATACACCAATAACAGACAAACAGAGAACCAAATCATGAGTGAACTCCCATTCACAATTGCTACAAGGAGAAATACCTAGGAACCCAACTAACCATGGATGTGAAAGGAGCTCCTCAAGGAGAACTACAAACCACTGCTCAACGAAATAAAAGAGGACACAAACAAATGGAAGAACATTCCATGCTCATGGATAGGAAGAATCAGTATCATGAAAATAGCCATACTGCCCAAGGTAATTTATAGATTCAATGCCATCCCCATCAAGCTACCAGTGACTTTCTTCAAAGAATTGAAAAAAACTGCTTTAAAGTTCATATGGAACCAAAAAAGAGCCTGCATTGCCAAGATAATCCTAAGCAAAAAGAACAAATCTGGAGGCATCATGCTACTTGACTTCAAACTATATTACAAGACTACAGTAACCAAAACAGCATGGTACTGGTAACAAAACAGAGATATAGACCAATGGAACAGAACAGAGGCATCAGAAATAACACCACACATCTACAACCATCTGATCTTTGACAAACCTGACAAGAATAAGAAATGGGGAAAGGATTCCCTATCTAATAAGTGGTGCTGGGAAAACTGCTAGCCATATGTAGAAAGCTGAAACTAGATCTCTTTCTTACACCTTATACAAAAATTAATTCAAGATGGATTAAATACTTAAATGTTAGACCTAAAACCATAAAAATCCTAGAAGAAAACCTAGGCAATGCCATTCAGGACATAGGCATGGGCAAGGACTTCATGACGAAAACACCAAAAGCAACAGCAACAAAAGCCAAAATTGACAAATGAGATCTAATTAAACTAAAGAGCTTCTACACAGCAAAATAAACTACCATCAGAGTGAACAGGCAACCTACAGAATGGGAGAAAATTTTTGCAATCTACCCATCTGACAAAGGGCTTATATCCAGAATCTACAAATAACTTAAACAAATTTACAAGAAAAAAATCAACCAACCCCATCAAAAAGTGGGCAAAGGATATGAACAGACACTTCTCAAAAGAAGACATTTATACAGCCAACAGACGTATGAAAAAATGCTCATCATCACTGGCCATCAGAGAAATGCAAATCAAAACCACAATGAGATACCATCTCACACCAGTTAGAATGGTGATCATTAAAAAGTCAGGAAACAACAGGTGCTGGAGAGGATGTGGAGAAACAGAAACACTTTTACACTCTTGGTGGGACTGTAAACTAGTTCAACCATTGTAGAAGACAGTTTGGCAATGCCTCAAGGATCTAGAACTAGAAATACCATTTGACCCAGCCATCCCATTACTGGGTATATACCCAAAGGATTCTAAATCATGCTGCTATAAGGACACATGCACATGTATGTTTATTGTGGCACTATTCACAACAGCAAAGACTTGGAACCAACCCAAATGTCCATCAATGATAGACTGGATTAAGAAAATGTGGCATACATGCACCATGGAATACTATGCAGCCATAAAAAATAATGAGTTCATGTCCTTTGTAGGGACATGGATGCAGCTGGAAACCATCATTCTCAGCCAAACTATCGCAAGAACAGAAAACCAAACACCGCGTGTTCTCACTCATAGGTGGGAACTGAACAATGAGATCACTTGGACACAGGAAGGGGAACATCACACACCAGGGCCTGTTGTGGGGTGAGGGGAGGGGGGAAGGATAGCATTAGGACATATACCTAATGTAAATAACGAGTTAATGGGTGCAGCACACCAACATGGCACATGTATACATATGTAACAAACCTGCATGTTGTGCACATGTACCCTAGAACAGAAAGTATAATAATAATAAAAAAAGAAAAGTCATGGGAGAAGAAAAGTCAATGGGAAAGGAGAGACAAAGGAAACTACAAAAAGGCTAATACTCTCTTCTTACAAAGTGGGAAATCAAGAAATGCTGCTAAAACTGAACCGAACAAAAAAGAGGACTTTACTACATTACTTAAAGTTCTAAAGTAGAAAATGAAGTCTTGAGAGAAGAAAGCATAGGTGAAGGAACACTATAAGGGACTAAATCTTCTTTTTCATTTCTAGGAGTCAGTAGAAACTGTGAAATTGGCAAAATAGGTTTTATCTCACATATTCATTTTCACTGATTTTTGGTGGCTGCCTGGGGCCCTCCTGAGTAGAACTTCATATACAAGGCCCAACTCAGTGAGACAGTGTGCTGTGATCAGTTAGTGCTGTCTGCCCAGGTGCAGAAAGGATCGATGACATCATATACGTCATCTCCACTTGCAGCAACACTGGGTCATCTGCATACAGAGGGCGAAGAGAAAGCATTAGCAGCAGTACTAATGGGATATATCAGATTATAGAGAAACACAATGGTGAGGGGCTTAGTAATACAATAAATTCCTATGTGAGGCTTTTTGTTTAAATTGACAACATTCTGAAATATACAAAGGAGATAAGCTGTAGAGAAGACTGACCAAAAAAGGGAGGTTTGTATCTGTACTGTGTAAGAGTTGGGTGTCTTAGTTTTCAAATCCTGCCTTTCCCAAGTCTTACAGAAAAATTTAAGCAACAGAGTTTTGAAGACAAGTGCCTCCCTTGGCTGGATTGTATCCAGTGGCTTATTTAAAGTCAGTGAAATGTATTTTGGGTATTGGAAACCTTTGATGGAAAAAAACTTACCATTGCTCCAATAAAGCTTCCCTACTGTATGAATTACCTAAACAGAGGAAGCCGAGATAGCACAGTCCCAGCTGTACCATCACACCAAATCCTGGGAACACAAGCAAAGCTTGAAGTCTTAACTCTACTTAAATCATGTGGAGTCTGGTGACTTTGCTGGTCTCCTGCTCAGCTGCAAACCATGTGAAACCCTGAGCAGACTCCCTTGGTGGCTAATGTCTCTAATAAAAACACAACCTTCCCCCCCCAAAAAAATGTGGCACATATACACCATGGAATACTATGCAGCTATAAAAAAGGATGAGTTCATGTCCTTTGTAAGGACATGGATGAAGCTGGAAACCATCATCCTGAGCAAACTGTCACAAGGACAGAAAACCAAACACCACATGTTCTCACTCATAGGTGGGAACTGAACAATGACAACACTTGGACACAGGGTGGGGAACATCACACACTGGGGCTTTCCATGGGGTGAGGGGATGGGGGAGGGATAGCATTAGGAGATATACCTAATGTAAATGATGAGTTGATGGGTTCAGCAAACCAACATGGCACATGTATACATATGTAACAAACCTGCACGTTGTGCACATGTACCCTAGAACTTAAAGTATATATAAAAAAATGTATCAGAAGTTGCACCTAAGAAACTGATATGGTTTGGCTATGTCTGCACATGAATCTCATCTTGAATTGTAACTCCCACAATTCCCACACGTCATGGGAGGAACCTGGTGGGTGGTGATTGAATTATGGGGGTGGGTCTTTCCTGCATTGTTCTGGTGATAGTGAGTGAGTCTCACAAGATTTGATGACTTTAAAAATGGGCGTTTCCCTGCACAAGTTCTCTTCTCTTGTCTTCTGCCATCTGAGACGTGCCTTTCACCTTCTGCCATGATTGTGAAGCCTTCCCAGCCACATGGAACTATAACTCCATTAAACGTCTTTCTTTTGTTAAAAAAAAAAAACACTTCTCCCTCTACCTAGCTTTATTGAGGTGTAATTGACAAAGAAAAATTGTATATATTTAAGGTGTGCTATGTGATGCTGTATATTGGGTTACCAGAACTTATAACTGAAAGTTTGTACACTTTGAGCAAAATACCCCACCTGTGATTTGTGACAACACAGATGAACCTAGAGAATAGTTCTTGATAGAGAATTAGCAAAACTTTGTTTTCCAAATAATCACATTCTTATTTTTATTAAGTATATGTTGCATGTGAGTAGCTCTTTGTCCTCTTTTCCCCAAAGGAGACTTCATATACATTATTTCATTTGCTCCTTAAAAAACTCCTTAAGATCAATAAAGTAATACTCTACTTCCATTTATAGATGAGAAAACAGGCAGAGAACTGGTTAGTGAATTTTTGAAGGTCACTTAGATGTCTAGTGATAGAGTTTAGGTTAGAACTCAGGTTTCCTACATGTTGATCTAAAACTTCTTCCAACAACCACCATACCTCCTTATGATGTAACTGCTTTACATATTTTCCTGAACCTATCTATCATGCTGATCCTCATGAAAACAAATTCTTTCAAGGAAACTATCCAAAATTATTTACCTCCTTTAAAAGTCTCCTTAGGCTGGGCACAGAGGCTCACACGTGTAATCCTAGCACTTTGGGAGGCTGAGGTGGTCAGATCATGTGAGCCCAGGAGTTCGAGACCAGCCTGGGCAACATGGCACAATCCCATCTCTACAAAAAATACAAAAATTAGCCAGGCATGGTGGTGTGTGCCTGTGGTTCCAGCTATTCAGGAGGTTGAGGTGGGAAGATCACCTGAGTGAGACCCTGTTTAAAAAAAAAAAAAAAAAGTCTCCTTAAATTACCTTACTCTTCTTCCTAGCCTCCCACCACCTTTCCTTTCTATCTTAGTTTGTTTTGTATTGCCATAACAGCATATCCGAGACTGAGTAATTTTGAAAGAAAAGAGGTTTATTAGCTCAGGGTTCTACAGCCTGGGAAGTACAAGAAGCATGGACCAACCAACATCTGCTTGGCTTCTGGTGAGGGCCTTTGTGCTGAGTCAAAACAAGGCGGAAGGTCAAAGGGAAAGCAGATACCTGTGAAGAAGCAAAACCCAAGGGACTCCTGGCTTTATAACAACCCATTCTCACAGGAACTAATCAATTCCCCTTAAAACTAACCCAGTCTCACTAGAGTGAGAACTCACTCACTACTGGGAGTATGGCACCAAACCATCATTGAGGGATCTGCCCCCATGACCCAAACACCTCCCACTAGGCCCTATCTCCCAACACCACCACATTGGGGATCAAATTTCAACAGGAGTTTTGGTGGGGATAGACTCAAATCATAGCACTGCCCTACCCTCATTCCCACTGACACTCACAAGGAAACCACAGAATCTAATAAATAGTGTGCTTTAGGAATTTGAGGGCCTTCTCTCTAATGTCTAATTTGTTGGGTCTCCCCATTTAACATACAATTTCCTAAATGCCATGCCATATTTTGGATGGAATCCTCGAAGACAGAGAAAGAGTATTAGTGGAAAAACTGGTGAAATCTGAATAAAGACTGGAGTTTAGTTAATAGTAATGTACCAATATTAATCTCTTAAATTTGACAAATGTATTCTACTTATATAAGATGTTAACATTAAGGGAAACCAGTTGAAGAGTACATGGAAACTCTCTGTAATTTGCAACTTTTGCAACATTTCTGTAAATATAAAATTGTTTCAAAATAAATGTTTATTAAAATAAAATTGCAAAGCCATGCACGGCAGCTCATGCCTTGTAATCCCAGAACTTTGGGAGGCCGAGGCAGGTGGATCACTTGAGGTCAGGAGTTTAAGACCAGCCTGGCCAACATGGTGAAACCCTGCCTCTACCAAAAATACAAAAATTAGCCGGGCGTGGTGGTGCGCGCCTGTAGTCCCAGCTACTTTGGAGTCTGAGGCAGGAGAATTGCTTGAACCTAGGAGGTGGACGTTGCGGTGAGCTGAGACTGTGTCACTGCACAGCAGCCTGGGCCACACAGTGAGATTCAGTCTTTTTTTTTTTTTTTTTTTTTTGAGACGGAGTCTCGCTCTGTCCCCCAGGCTGGAGTGCAGTGGTGCGATCTCGGCTCACTGCAAGCTCCGCCTCCCGGGTTCACGCCATTCTCCTGCCTCAGCCTCCTGAGTAGCTGGGACTACAGGCGCCTGCCACCTCGCTCGGCTAATTTTTTGTATTTTTAGTAGAGACGGGGTTTCACCGTGGTCTCGATCCCCTGACCTTGTGATCCACCCGCCTTGGCCTCCCAAAGTGCTGGGATTACAGGCGTGAGCCACCGCACCCGGCTGAGATTCAGTCTTAAAGAAAAAATTAAAATTAAAATTAAAAAAATAAAATTGCAAAGTAACAGCAACTTTGCAATTAACTTGTAGTATATCTCACCTAGAAAGTATGTATTTCTTATCATTATCAGCACATTTTTATTTTCCTCTCTACTTTTTGTGTACCTCCCATGTTAGTGGGAGTGGGAGCAGTGAATGAAGAAAAAGTACTTTCCCAAAATACTTTTCAACCAATTTCCCCCTTTAAACACCTATCACAGTTACCAGTAAATGCTTCTCAGAGTGCTAAGCACATGACACCAGTCTGAAAAATAAGCCTTGTATTGACCTTGGAAGAGTAAAGTTAGGAAGCAGCAGCTGGCTGCCCCTTGGCTAAAGTTAAAACAGTATCCATCACGTACCTCCCCTCCCCCAACCACCAACCTGATCTTTTCCCTAAATCAAGGTTCATAAGCCACAGGCTGGGGAATTAAAAGGAAAGAAAATCCTCAAAGCCAATTCCATATTTAAATAATTTTGTAAGCCATATAAATCACCTCCCTTCCTCTTATAAACATACTTCTCACACAGGATCTACAGTAAAATTATTCATTTTCAGCATTTTGCCTCTAAGTGGCACTTGTCAGTATCATGAGGTACTTAATTGTGACAGAAAAAGGAAAATATCTTAGGAAATCTAGATTCAAATTGTGTTGACACTAATGATAGCATAATTTTAGTAGACTCAATGTTCTTTAGTAAATGGGGAGATAATCTAAAACATGACTAAAGGATGCTAATTGTAATATTGAGCCAGAAACCACATTCTTTCCTAAACTTTCTCCACCACACCTATCCTGTTTTCTGAGCAAAACTATCGGGAGACAGGGGAGGAGAAATAGGCTAATTAATATACTACATTTTTACTACAAAGATGATGCTCCTGCAAAACAAGTCATTTTGGGGATGGTCTTTCAGTACCTTGGTTCAGCAGCAAGGAGCCATATCTACTTCCTTTTTCCCCAAGACCACTCCTTTTTACCAATGAATATGCTTGGGGTTTGATTAGGTAAAAGCCTTTGAGTTTGAGGCGGATAATTTTTGGTGTATTAAACCAAGGTGTGCTTTCATTTCAGGTGTTTCCTGTTACTCCATTATCATTTTCCCATTTAGGCAGCTTCATTGTAAAGCATCCATTGCCTCAGAGTAAGGCCAACAGAGCATAAATAATGGGAGTAACAAACATCGCATGTTCTCACTTATTTGTGGGATCTAAAAATTAAAACAATTGCACTCATGGACATAGAGAGTAGAAGGATGGTTACCAGAGGCTGGGAAGGATAGTGGGGAGTGGGAGGAAGGTGGGGATGGCTAACAGATACAGAAAAAGTAGAATGAATAAGACCTATGGTTTGATAGCACAACAGGGGAACTATAGTTAATAAAAGCTTAATTGTACATTTTAAAATAAAGAGTGTAATTGGATTGTTTGTACCATGAAGGATAAATGCTTGAGGGGATGGATACCCCATTCTCCATGATGTACTTGTTTCGCATTGCATGCCCGTATCAAAACATCTCATGTACCCCATAGATACACCATGTACCTACAAAAATAAAAATAAAAGAGTCCATTGTTGCCTTTTGAAGTTCAGTAGAAACAAGTGTCAATCAATTTGAGCCTAGATAAATAAGCTGTGATATCGTCACAAGACACAATATCATACAGCTGTCAAAATGAGTGATCTAGAGTCACACACAACAATGTTGATGAAGTTAGTGATATGATTTTAGGTGAAAAGAGGAAGTCCCCAAAGGTCAGATATGATACCTCTTTAACAGAATTAAATATAAAAATTAATTTTTAATTTTTAAAAATCATGGCAGTTTTTAAAAATTAAAAATTACTTTTTATAACACATGGATGCAATAAAATGATATGAAAAAGAAAACAAGAGAATGATAAGCATGGGTTTCAGGATAATTGAGGTAGTGGGTGGTAGGGGAAGGCAGGGATATGATAGGGGGTAGAACACATGACTAGTGTAGGCTACTGTTAAGGTTCTAATTTTCTAGCTTTTGTTTTGAAAGGAGTCTATTACAACTATTGAAAATAAATAACTAGTTAAAGCAAGAAGAGCCACGTATGGAACAATGATAAGGGTGTATCTTAAAACAAGGATTATGATTAATTCACTTCTGTGCACTTAAGGATCAATTTTTAAATACTTAATAACAAAAAACTCATAGAAATAATTATTTAAGAGCAACAGTTTTTTGTTTTTGTTTTTGTTTGAGACAGTGTCTTGCTCAGTCACCCTGGTTGGAGTGCAGTCACGCCATCACGGCTCACTGCAGCCTTGACTTCCTGGGCCCAAGCAATCCTCCTGCCTCAGCCTCCCAAGCAGCTGAGACTACAAGTGCACATTGCCTGGCTAATTTTTAAATTTTTTTGTAGAAGAAATTAAGACTTATTTTTATATTAAGTGTGATGCAAAGGATATTAGCTGCATCTGATGCATTTGAAGTCCAAAGAAGCCCATATGAGAGTTAGAGTTATAGATTACTGAAGCTAAAAGAAATGTGTATGATTTGCCATGTTTCCCAGGCTGACAGTAGCAGGTTCTGAGTTTCCTTATCCCTTATCCCAAGACTGGCCAGAAACAGTGGACATGGGGAGAAAAGCCTTCCTTACCCCCACAACAATATAAAAATATTCCGAATGGGAAAGTCAGAGAGTCAGTGGGGAACCTGGTAGTGTATTGGGTCAGCACAGTGAGCCATGAGCAGGGGTCCTATGTCTGTCACTTCACTGGGAAAAGTTCTGGGGACAGGAAGAACCATGGACTTCCCAACTAGTTTAGGGAACTCAAGAGGAGACTGACCCTGTTGGACGGGGAAGGACACAGGAGTAGTTACCTACAACCCAGATTTATGTAGGATCACAAGAAATGTCTACAGATGGGCCCAAGACAGATGGGCCTGATTCAGCTCCATTTAATTTCCTGAAGCTCCAGAGAGACAAGGAGGAAAATCCTGTGTCATATGTCTTTGAAGGGCATGGAAGTGGTTGAGAAAGACTGGACCTGAAAAGTCCTGTGGTGGCGAACAAAGGACAATGCAACAGTGATCGACTTGAATCCTCAGCCAAGGACTAGATGAGATGTGCCACATCCAAGCAGATGCCAGCATCCCCAGCCCCTACATCACCCTAACCCCATTCTGAGGAAACTAGGAAATCTCCAGAACTTGGATACAGCTGTGGAGCAAGCAAAGGAGCCTGAAATAACCAGGAATAACTAAGATGGAGGGTCTACTACTGGCCTGAAGGAAGACATGGTATTCTTACATAACTGAGTTTATGGCCTGATATATGAAACCCCTGAATGCATAAGCTGTCTAATAAAGCCCTTTGGTTATCTGGGAATATAAGGTATGGAGGCAAAGCAGACAGATTACCCTTGCCTTTACCCCATAACTAGCTGTGTGACCTATTTTAAATCTCTAGGTCTCAGTTTCATTTATATAAAATAAAGGTGATGGCTAGAGCCCAGGTCAAACTCTGACACTGCCAGTAATTCACTGTGTGACCTCAGGCACATCTCTTTTCTTCTTTGGTTCTGTTTCCTCAGCTGTAATACAAGGGAAATAGATGAACTCTACACATTTCCTTTAAATCCAATAAACTATAACTCTAATTCTTATATGGGCTTCTTTGGACTTCAAATGTAGTAGATGCAGTTAATATCCTCTGGGTCACTACGAATATAAAGGTAAATCTTATTTTCTTCTAAAAATTTTATAACCAAATTGGGTTTGTAGAAGATCATTTAACCAAATCTGCAGCCTGTCACTCAGATGGCCAAAAACAGCTGAGACATTAATATTTAACCATGAATAACCAGCAGGACTCCTCTGCAGAGCTAAATACAGTCAATTTTTGTTATTTTTCTAAATATTAGTGGCTTGGCTGTCTCTGCTACAGAACAGTTTCTAGGGTCATGAATATAATCAAACAACCCTCTTCTTCTAATCCAACCACAAAAGAGAGAAGGTGGGTGCATTTTTAGGGGTCTGTGTATAATTCTTGGCCCCCTATTTTATTTATTTGCCTGTGAAACACCATAGAGATGGGGAGGTGGGGAGAATGAAACATGGTGGGCACAAGGCTGGTGAGCTAAAAATCTGGGAATAGAGGAATCAGGCGACTCATTATCAGGGTAGTGTGGATACAAGGAAAATAGGGGTAGTGGGGCACACCAAGACATGTGTAGACACATGGGCTGCAGTCTCAAACACACGGAGCCACAGAGCAGGTAGGATAGAGAGGGGTTAAGAGCACAAGTCAAAGATTCAGACAGACATGGGCTTGAGTTCTGGCTCTATCCCTTACTGGCTGTGTGACGTTCCTCAATTTGTAAAAGGTGGGATGACAATAACAGTACCTATCCCAAAGTATTGTTGTGAAGCCTAAATAAAAGAATACATGTAAAAGTCCGTACCATGCCCAACACACAGTAAATACCTAACAAATGGTGAAGTTCTGATGACTAACAATAAGCTCAATTTCACAAAATCCCAAAGCTATAAGGAACCCCTGAGATCATTTTACTCAGTCATTTGTTTGCATAGATGAAGAAGCCGAGATTCAGAGAATGGACTTGTCTCACGACACAAAGCTAGCTACTAACACCACCAATACTAGGAACAGGGTCCCCGAAGTCTGTTTCTAAGATCTTTCCACTCCACATCACATACTTATATACTTTGGCAGAATTGTAATGAAGGTCACTTTAGCCCTTTTGTCCTTCTACCCCTCCTTTTTCCATTCTGGTGACTACTACAAAACCATGAGTGATCCCTATTGGGGTAGATCTCTATCCCTAGGAGCCATCCTATCCTTAGGGAAGATCATAGCAGAGAAGAGTGGCAACAGCTGCTTCCTCAGCAGCCAGAGCTGCCTTCTTCAGTGTACATGCACTTTGTGCCAGGCCTTGTACCCAGGATGTCTGCAACAAGTGCCCACTGCCCTTAGGAATGAAAAAAGATTGTTGTCGTTTCTCTCATGAAAGTCACATGGTGGCTTTTTTTTTTCAAAAAATGTCTTCCTCACCACCATCAGCAATGACAATATCATTTCGTGACGTACTTAGGGTGATATCCAAAATAGTTAACTTCTAGTCTAGCATGGGCAATAACCAACTAGAAAAGATGTCAGAAGGCCCATGGATCAGGGGTGAAGGCCTTCTGCCACCCTGCCAGTAGCCCTTTAGTTATGAATTGTGTGAAGTACCCAAGGGTCCCTAAGGAGGGACAGGAGCAATGGAGACTGCAGGGGACAGTTGAGGAGGCTTGGGGAAACAGCCGTTCACCCAGTGGCAAGGAAGTATTTTGATGTTTTAACAATGGTACAACTGCACTGGACTGTACTGTGAAGTACTCAGTAAACTTGGATGTACTCAGGTAAGGTTTTAGGCCTGGGACTAACAAAGGAAACTAGCCAGAGCTAGGCCTGGGACTGGCCCTCTGGAAACTCACATGTTAGACAACTGTGCCCACACCAGGGTTCTAAGACAACTGGGCAGAAGTGTGAAACCTCTGCTGGCAAGTGAGCAATGTACAGCAACTCATGACTCCCAAGGTTAAGAATGCTTCTTGGCTGCCACTGCCTATGTCTTCAAGGGCTGCAACTGGCAAACAGCTCAGGAGCAGTTAGATATGGTACTTAGTACTTTTACACGAAGTCTTATTTTCTTGCAATGGATAGATCTGGTGCTGTTCAGAATAAGAACTGAAGGGAAAGTCTCTGGTCTCTGGGGGACGTCAGACCATCTTTCTTAACACACACACCATCTTTTTTAACCCAGACAATTTGCCATATAGCCACTTCCCTTTTCCTTGTCTCATGACGTAAGGTGTTCCAAGAAACCACAGAAGTACCAAATCTCAACAATGACTCTCCAGGGAGATATTTAGCCAATGTTATTTAGGAAAAAAAATAGAGCTCATCAAATGGGCTGCATAAAGATGACAATTAATTTAAACAAAATTAATCCGAAGAACTGCTATTATGGGATTGGCTGATTACATAGGTAGATAAGATCCACTAACTACCATTTTCCCTGCTGGACCCAAAAACGACATTTTTGTGATATGTGAATAAGTAGTACGAGCAACACAGGTCTGTCCACAGAAGGAACTCCTCTTTATAAGTACTAAGACTCAGGAGTCAGGACAGTCTCTGGGGGTGTGCACTTTGGCCTGATGGCCTCCCCCCTAAATGCCCCTTGCTTTGCTGTGCCACAATTAATCAAGCTTTCTAGGTTTTAGTTAATTTCAGGACCCCAATAAATTGGTTTGTACTGGCATTAGTCCAGCCCTGATAATTTCACAGCCGTGTGCTTGGAAACTGCTGCAAGTTTGCACAGGACTTAGCAAGCAGGGAGCTTGGGGGGAGAAAGCATAAAAGGAACTCTTGTTTGGCTTAAGTTCCATTAATATTGGAGAGAGCTGAACTCTAAGTGACAGAAAAACATGGTTTAGCACATGGACTTTGTAGCTGGGAATGGGTTTCTCTGTGTTCTTTCAACTCTCCCTCCCCTTCGACTCATGGTGGATTTAAAAACAATAAAATTAAATAAACCCAAACCTTTAGTTTGACATTTCTCTTTGTCTGATTGTTCTCAAGTTTTTGTCTCTGATTTCACAAGAGTCCCTTGAGGAATAAGCAGTGGAGCCCATAATCTAGTAAAAGGTTCTTTGGGTTTAGGCATTTTATTTTTAAAGATATGATTCTTTGAGGGTTTTTTTTTTTTTTCAATTTCAGGGAGCTTTTATGACTTGAGAGGTTACCAGGAAAATTCAAACACAGCAATAGGAGGGGTCTCTAATGAGGATAAAAATTGGGGGCTGCCTGTATAAATTAGCTGCAGTGGAGAATAACTCCAACAACTAAGTCTTGCAGTCTTTTAGAGGCACAGCTCTGTCTCTGGCACTTGGGTTCCAGAAGGTCCTGTAGCCAGAGAAACACAGGTTGGAAAGGGCCAGTGAGTTGAGTGAATGGACACTTGGATTAGGATTTTACCATGAAAGACTGCTAGAGCTTGAAGCAATCTATGAGATCATGGAGTTCAATTCTTACATTTTACAGACGGGGAAACTGAGGCCCACAGGGAGCAGGGGGTTGGGATATGACCCATCCAAGGAAGAGACAGAATTAAAGCCAAGAGTCATAACTCGCAGTTCAAGAATCCTTCCAGATTCTGATGCTGCTTTCCTTGTGGCAAGAACATTATATTTTCTCTAATATGAAAAGGAGAAAAAAGATTTGGACACTTGGTTATAGGGCCAACGTGAGAGTGACTGTTTAGATTTTCAGATTTTCTTGGCAAAACTCCCTGGACGTGCAGATTCTCTGCTAGGTTTTTAAATCATCCAAACACAGAGAACACTGGAGATGAGTGTTTGACTATGTCTACATGATGCCTAAACAGACAGTTGATTCAGTCAAAAAATATTATTCATGTTGCTGGTTTGGCAACACAACCAGTTGGTGGACTGAATCTTTTGCTTTTTAACTCCTGAGAGGCAGTGTGAGGTAGAAGAAATAAGCTCCAGACTGGCTGTCAGAAAACCTGGCTTCCAGACTTGGTTGTGCCACTTATCTTCCTCTCTGGGCCTCAGTTTTTTTCTCTGTGAATTAATCAGATTTGGACTAAGCTGTCTCTAAGAAGCTTTAGAGTTTTCACCTTCCAGGGTAGTATTCTATGCACAGTCACTTTCCGGTATGGGATAGGACAGGATGATGTCCCCGCCTGTGGTCTTTGCCATATGAATATGAGGTCATAGCCCTGCAGTTCTAGTGTGAGAAGAGATTTCTGGATGTGATTCACAGCCTATTTCAATATCTCTCTGAACTTGGGTTCTAAATGGGCCGCTTCCTGCTCTCTGCAGTCCCTTCCCTTAGTCTCCTTCCCATAAGGAGAAAAAAAGGACAGCATTCAGTTTACAGGAAGAACTCAGCAGTACTATTGGGTTCCTGTACTGTGTCTTCTGACCTCCCCAAGCTATCTCTCACCCTTCATTAGCCCATACTTCCCTCTCAGATTACCCTATGCCCAAAGGCTAGGTAATTGACCTGTGGGATTTTTAAAAAGACATAGAGAACAAGGAAGTAGAGTTGATCTAAAGACAGGTTCCATGTCAAGTGTTGAATCTTACTTTTTCTGGTTGATTTCTGACTCATCCTATGAATAAGATCTCCTGGCTCATGCTCCTAACTATTCCATTAACTTGGTGAAGCTTTTTGAGCAAATTCAAGCCAGTAGTGTTCCAGAGCCAGTTCTCACCAGTTTGTGAGAAGCCATTGTGCGCAGCTTTTACCAACTTCACATTAAGTGACAACACATTGTTAGTCTGAAATTGGCCATGTAGGGGATATTTACATAACAGAAGTCGGAAATTGCTATAAATCAGGTTTTTTTTTCCTCCCTAAAAAGCCACTTCTCAGATGGTTATCACTGTACATAATGGTTCAAACTCAAACATTTCTAGGGTTATGAAAGTAATGTGAATGAGTAAAACATGCCTGAGGGTAACAAAAGGGTCACAATGGGGAGTGGTGGGGACTGTGGCAGTCGGCAAGCACATATGCTGTCTAAAAGCAGCAGCTACTACTCTATTCCAGTCTGTGTTACCATGGAGAGATGCCGGCCCAGTGTTCCCAGCAAATCTACTTTTTATGAGAAACTGGAATCCAGGTCTTTTATGTAAAATCTCCCAATAATAAAAATTAAAGATTGTTTGGAACCAATTCAAATTTTGAAAAAAAAAAAATGTGGGCAGGCTCTCCTCAGCCCTTGGGTCAGCAGTTTGTCATCTTTGCTTTATGGAATCTCTGGTTCCATAAAAAAATGCTCTTATCCCTGGGTTATAGCTCTGAATCTAAGTTGCCGGCATCTTTCCTAATGAGAAACAAATTTTCTTTCCTTGAGAACTAATAGAATAGGCAATGTAGATCTGAGAATATCCAGGTGGCTTCTTATGATTCTATTCTGGCTTGAGTCTTGTTTTCTAGTCCATGTGACATGACCCTAGAGAAAAGCATACTAGCCCCAAATCTGCATCTAACATTTTATGATAGTGTCCAGGCACCAAGACAATAGCTAGTGCTTGTGCACCTGTGTGCAAGGAGAGAGTAATTTACATCTTGGCATTAGTTTCTTTACTGTTCCTGTTGAAGGGATGTTGGCACTCCACTCTCCAACTTACTCCCTGCCTTGAAGAATAGGGTGGGAAATTGGGTTAATTATTGGTTTTCTCTTCCTGCTTTTATCCCCACTCTCTTCTAAAGACAGACAAACTGAAGCTTGACTAGCTAATAAAGAACTTTACTGAATGTGAAATAGCTTTCACATTTGGACTAAGTGGATGGAAGCAGGGAGGGGAGAGTGAGGATAGAAATAATTATTGTGCACCTGCTATATTCCAGGCACTCCACATACATTAGGCCATTGAACTGCCACAGTTACCTTATCATCATCTCATTTTTCCATACTATAAGGAAACAAGCTCAGAAAGGCTATTTGACTTTTTGGGATTCTAATTCAAGTACGCTTGATTCCAAAGTCTTAGTTGTCTTGGTTCTTTGTGCATCATGTTACTTCCCTGAGGAGAGCTAGATGCTGTGGTTAAGACAATTAAACATTGATTTTTATTGCTTCTGCTGAAAAATAATAATAAATCAATCTGCTGCCTAGCTCTGGGAATAAAGGTGAATAATCTAGGAAGTTCATGGTGGTTCTAGGGAACTGTGGATGTTTTGAGGTCCTATAGTAAGCTATCTAGGCAAATGAAATTTGATAAAGTGAATAAACTTTCTATAGGAATAGAGCTTCTAGAGGGGCAGTTTCTATTCCACCATATTGCATTTTTCTATGCATAGCATAACACTTGGACATATTATGTCTCCGATTTTTCATGACATCTTTGATTAAAAGTTTTAAACACCTTTGTATAACTGCTTGGAAATGCAGTTAAACTATCTGAAACAAATCTTCAGTCAGAAGTGGTGTATTTATGCTCTGCCCATATGACCCACTCATGGTGATGGTGAGGCACACTATAATTTTGCATCAAGAAATTCACTCCTTTCACCTTTTAGGTAGTTAATATAATCCTGTATACTATGATGAGTTTATCATGATTTTAAAATATAAATATGTTCCTGAAATTTTCTGTAAGCCAAATCTTGCTTTTACAATGGCCTTTATTATAAATCTGGAGATGTGTTTCTTTGGGAAAGGAATCACTTAAAATACTTCCAAAAATATCTTAAAATCATTTAAAAATTATTTCTATAAGATAATATTCAGATATAACACAAAGCACAAATAAAAAAATATTTTGCGTTTTTTTTTACAAAAATAATGTTTTTGTAAACGTTAAGTGTGTAAAAGTTAAGTTACAGCTTAACTTACAAGAATACATTAAACCAAAGAGAATCTGCTCCTTTTAATTCCACCTTCGAGAATCTATAACCTACTCTTGCTATTTACTTATTTGTTTTTCCTAAAATTTCCTAAAATTCTAGGAAACAGAATTGTTTTCACTGATGCTAACAGACAGTATTGAAGGTTATACTGTAAAAATAAGCAACACATCACTTTTGTTAAGATTTCATTAGCCAAAGCAAATCCAATGGCCATGCTTAATTTCAAAAAGGGAAGAGGAGTAAAATCCTACCATGAGCTCAAAAGGAGGAAAGCTGGAAATATTAGATGAACCATACCAATTCTTTTTTCTAGCAGTTTTAGAAATGGCTAGCAGGAAGAAAATACAACAGAGAAAATTTTCAGTAACAAACAAGAACATATACAAATAACAAAGGGACTCATTAGAATATAGCTGAATAATCCTAAAGGGTCTTTAGAGAGAATTGTCAACTTCTATATATTGAATCAAGTGTCTGATTAATACAAACTCTAAGTTGGTGGCATCTTTTCTAAAAAGAGGTAAACCTATAGTACAATACACTCATCAATCTTTATGTATTCTGCCATTTTTTGAAAGTTAATTTAATAACCTGAGTTTTCTATGTCCCAGTGGGACAAGAAGCACTTAAAAGGCAAAAAGTCTATGCTTTCAAAAAATTGTTTTGTATATAATCATTTCATAATACTTTGACTTACATATTTATTTTTTAATTAAGTATGAGTTCTGCAACACATACAGCATAGAAGATCAGCACACAACAATTACTTGTATTCATATATAATAGCAATGAGTGTGTGGAAACTGAAATTAAAAATACAATAACATTTACAATTGCTCCACAGAAAAAGAAATATGTAGATACGAGTCTAACAAAATATGTATATAAGTCATATGCTGAAAACTACAAAACACTTGTTAATGAAATCAAAGAAGACCTAAATAAATGGAGAGATACTGTGTTCATGGATTGGAATGTGCAGCAAATTAAATCTGTCAATTGTCCCCAAATTGATCTATAGGTTTAATGCAATTTCTAGCTAAATTCCAGTAAGATATTTTGTAGGCATAGACAAGTTTATTCTAAAGTTTATGTGGAAAGGTACAAGACCTAGAGTAGCTAAAACAACCCTTAAAAAGAGGAATAAAGTGGGAGGACCCACTCTATTTGAAATTCAGGCCTACCATATGTCTACAATAATTAAGACTGCATGATACTGGTGGAGGCATAGACACATAGATCAATGGGACCGAATAGAGAAGCCAAAAATAGATTCACACAATATGCCCAACCAACGTTTGACCAAGGTATAAAAGCAATTCAATGAAAGATAGCTTTTTCAACAGATGATACTGGAGCAATTGGACAAAAAAGATAGGCAAACTATGAACATCAACCTAAACCTCATACCTTTTATAAAAATTGACTCAAAATATATCATAATCAAATGTAAAACTTAAGACTATAACACTTTTCAAACAAAAATATAGAAAAAAATATTTGGGATCTAGAGCTAGGTAAAGATTCTTAAACTTAATGCCAAAACACGATTTATATGACAGAAATTCGATACATTGGACCTAAAACATTAAAAACTTTTGTTCTGTGGAAGTTCAAGGGAAGAGGATGAAAAGAAAAGCTACAGACTGGGATAAAATATTTGTGAATAAGATATACAGGTGTCAAATAAACAATGAAAAGATGGTAGATATCATTAGGTATTAGGGAAATGCAAGTTAAAACCACAATGAGATATCACTATATACCTACCAGAATGGCTAAAATAAAAAATAATGACAATAAAAAATGCTGGCAAGAATGCAGAGAAACTGGATCTCTCACACATTTCTGGTGGGAATATAAAATAGTACAGTTGCTCTAAAAACAGTATGATAGTCCTTGCAAAACTAAACATGCATTTACCATACAACCCAGGAACTATATTGTTGGGTATTTATCCCAGAGAAATGAAAACTTATGTTTATGCAAATACCTGTAGACAATGTTCACAGCAGTAGCAACCAAAATCTAGAATCAACCCTCCAATAGATTAATGGTTTAAACAAATTGTGATATATTCCTACCGTGGAATATCACTCAGCAATGAAAAGGAACAAACTATTGATACTAGGAACAACCTGAATGGGTCTCCAGAGAATTATATCAGGGCGGTGAGAGAAGAGAGAAGAGACAATCTCAAAAGGTTACATACCATATGATTCCATGTAACATTCTTAAATGACAAAATTATAGAGACGTAGAACAATTTAGTTGAGTAGTTGACAGGGAGTAGGGAGCGGAGGAAGGGAAAAGATGGGTGTGACTATTAAAGTGCAATACAGGGTATCTTTGTGGTAATGGCACTGTTCTATATTTTTACTGTGGTGGTGGTCACATGAATGTACACATGTGATAAAATTGCATAGAATTATATACATAGGCAAATGACTGGATATAAAACTGGTGAAATCAGAGTAAGATAAATGGATTGTATCAATGTCAGTGTCCTGGTTGTATACCATATTTATGAATGATGTTATCATTGGGGAAAACTGGGTGAAGAATATTTGAGATCTCTTTGACTTATTTCTTACAACTGCATGTAAATCTACCATTATCTTAAAATAAAACTTTTTAAAAAATGAGTATGATATTGTGCTCTCATCCCTATTTAATAAGTAGAGAAAATAAGGCATGAAGGTAATCATCACTTAAGTTTCTATAAGACCTGGTAGGATTCTAGATTAGGACCCACCCAAATGGGAGTTCCCAATTCAGAAATCAAGATTGGAACTAATACAAAATACCAGGATGACTAACATTTACACTAATGGAAAGCCTTTCAGAGAATTCCAGCAGCTCCATATACAGTTGTCTGCAACTGCATAAGAGATCCTAAGCAAGTTCAATAGAATCAACTCAATAGAACCAATTGAGAATAACTGCTTGCTTTAAGCCACTAGGTTTTGGGATGGTTTGTTATGCAGTAATTAGAATTCTACACCAAACAAGGGGAGTGAGTGGTTGTAGCCAAACAGACGAACTTTTAAATCCCAGTGAGTCTATTTATTTTAAATGCCAGAATTTATGTTTGTCTCAGACTATCCCTTGAAACTCATTTTCCAGAATACTCTGTAAGCATGTTGGAAGTAATGATGGGAGTTGGGTAATGCACGCACAAGGGAAATTGAACAACCAGTCCTTGCCCTTGAAGAACTCACAATCTAGTAAGACAAAACATCACTGCATTAAACAGCATGAGAACAGTTGTAAGGCAACAAATCAGCAAATTCAAACCGATATACTACAGCACAAATTGAATGCATGTGGCAGTGTATGGCTACCCAGGCAGCAGGACGGAGGAAGACATTTTGGGCCCTGAAGGCAACATTGCAGTAAGGGCCCCCTTTCCTTTGTTAACAGTGAAATAAACATCTCCAGCAATGCAGGGGCTAGTTGGATACTATTAACACTTCTGAAAAAGAAAAAGGAGGTAACATCCAGGGACAATTATTCTTGTTTTAATTTTTCTTTGTTCTCTGTTCCTGATAAGTGTTTTGGTTTTTTTGTTTGTTTGTTTGTTTTGGCAAGCCACAATTTCTCTGAGCATCAATTTCCTCATCTACAGACTGGAGATAACAACCAGAGAGTAGTGGGTTGAAAGTCAGGGAATCTGGATTGGAATCTCAAATTTGTCATTTACTAGCTGTGTGACCTGAGACACATCATCCTCTTCCCCCAATTTAGTTTCCTCTTCTGTGAAATGATGAGGTTAAGCTGAATGGTTCAGAAGTTCCCCACCAACTCTTAACACTTGAGACCTCAGGTAGTTCGGTTGGTTTTGAGAGTAAAAAGTAATGTTGATGTATGTGAAAACACTCCGTAAGCCATAAAGTACTATACAGATGTTAGGAATATCAATATTTATCTAGTTCATATAGAAAAAAGCCCTGCGTTTCTTCTCCAGATTTAGGGGCTTAAAATATAGTCTGTCAAGGCAGCACTTTCCTGGACCTTAGAAGTTTCTGACAATTCTTTGCAACTATCACTTGTTGAATAAACACAAATTTGGAGTAGGCAGGCCCACCAAGGCATCAGCAATGCTACTGTGATTTCAAAGTTGAGCTCTTGGCCCAACTTAGAAGCTTAGGGACTTACCAAAAAAAATAGTGGGTATGGTGGGTGGCACCATGTTTTCTTCAAGACACTTAACAGTTAGAAGAGCCCCTTTCCATGAGGCTTGGGAGCCCAGTTGGTAAGGGAAAGCGGATTTCTAATCCCTGACCCTACACACACCCATCTCCACTCCGCCTTTAAGGACACCAAACCAAAGCTTTGTCACTCTACTAGCCACAGTGTGGATCTGGGAAACCCCCTGAAATGATAAGCAGCATGCTAGGGCATGATTTGCGAGGCCAGTTCATTCTGAGTCCAGGACACCAGCTCAGGACCAGACCAGGTGAACACCTCGGAAAGGCCTTGGTGCCAGAGGAGAGCGGGTGTGGGCTTCCAGGCAGGGGAGTCCGAGGGTAGTCGGTATCTTCAGGGCGTGCGCGAGTGGTGGGGAGCTCCTAGGTGCATCCAGTGCAGAGTGGGAGGAGGGACCGGAGGAGCTGTGCGGTCCCTTTAAGACCCCAACGCTCTCCTAGCCAAAGGAGGGGGGGCTGCAGTGGGGGCGGTGTGTGATGGGAAAGTAGCCGGCTGAGTCTCACACTTTCTAACGATTTTTAAACTTTCGGGCCGGGGGAGCAGAAATAAAGCCATTGTGCCGGGGCGGAGAAAGGGTGCGTGCTTGCAGCGGCTGCGTGCTTGCGGACTTCCCGCCAGCGCCGAGTGGCCGGCTTCTTGGGCCAAGTGGGGAGCGAGCGGGCGGGCGGGCGGGCAGGTGGCCCCGGGCCGCGGCGCCCGCGCCTTGGCTCTGCCCCCGGGAGCCAAGCAAGCCGCTGCTCCCTCGTGGTGTGAGGGCGGTGATGTTTTTCCTCCCACCCACTTTTGAGTTCCCCCTCCCCCCTCGCGCGCACTCTAGCTCTCGCCACAACCTGCGAGCCCCAGACCTCGGACGAGAGCGCCCCGGGGAGCTCGGAGCGCGTGCACGCGTGGCAGACGGAGGAGGCCAGTGCCCAGGTTAGTGAGCAGTGCCCGGCGCCCGCTTCCCTCACCTTTTCCAGCCTTTGCACAGGTGGGTTGCCTTCTCTTAGCCGGAGCCGTCCCTGGAAGTTTCCCCAGGGTGCCCCAAATTCCCCTGCCACCCCAGCCGGTTCTATGGTCCAGCAGCTACCAACCTGGATGGAGGTGGGGCCCAAGGCTTCTGACCAAAGCAAGTTGGGGGTCTCTGAATTCGAACTCACAGCTCGTCCCTCCCCACTCGGCCTGCATTTCTCTCTGCTCTGACGCTTTGAGAGGTCACTTGGGTACTCCACCCTGAGCTACCCAAGGGGCTCTGCAGTCCCTTTAATCACTGCCTGTTCCTGAGCCTGTTTTCTCATTTTGCTGATGAATATGTGGTAAAGTTAATGTAACAGAGTAGATGGGCGAAAGGCTCCCTATCCTGTGCTCTGGCCATCTGCCTCATTTTTTGGCCCTGACTACGGGGGTCAGAATTTGAGACACTAGGCTCTGAAAGCAACGTGGTATATTGCCAGAGCATAGGGCCCGGAAAGGCTGCTTTCCAGTCCCTCCCAGCCCTGCCACTAAAGATATTTGAGTTCTCTGTGTCCCCCCAGTGCCCATTTTGAAGGTGAAGTTGTGTGGACTGAAATGAAATGATAGAAAGGTGTTTTGCAAGCCAAATGCGAGGCATTGTTTGGCAGTCATAAGCAGCAATGAAGGCATTTCCTCCAACAAGAGATACCCTGGGTTAAAACTGCCATTTTCAGTGGCAACACACCACCAGTTAACCGAACTTTTCTTGCTGGGTGGTAGAGTGGGGAGAGGATTTCAGCTGATGGACAAGGGCCTGAGACTCCAGTGTCTTTCTTATTGTTTGTCGGAAAGAAAATTGCTACCCTAGGGGCTGTCCCACAGATGAGAGTCAATGTGAGATTACAAGGTCAGTCAAGCCTCTCGGGAGGATTAAAGAGACACTGTGGGGCGTGAAGAACTGGCTGACATGTGTTCATCCCTTATCGTTCCTGTGGGTATGTCTCTTTGCTTCTGTTCTACCCAGGAGACCTGTTCTGAAAGTGGGCTCCTGACACTTGATGGCCCAGATTGCCTTGCAGTCACAACTGGGCGAGGAGCAGTTGATCCCTTTGCTTAACGCAAATGAACAATGTGAATGCTTGTTTCATGGAAGCACCTTAATAAATACCTTTCTTTTGGTACTTGATACATTTCTTTATCTTGTAAAACACAGGAATTCTCCCATCCCACCTCCACTACCAGTGTTAGTTGCAGGGTTTTGGTTTTTTTTTGTTGTTGTTGCTTTCTTGTTGGGTCCTGGATCCCCTGAAACATGTCAATGGCTATATGTCTAAGTAACCTGTAAAAGAGCCAGTGCGAGTTCAATGGCACAACAGCCTGTGTGAAGCAGACAGAGAGTTAATGCAGAAATAACTCCAGTTAACTGGGTCAAAGTATAATTTGAAAAATTAAGGACAGTTTGGCTCTTTGCAAGAATAAGAGTCGGCTAAGTTTGCTGAGCAGTACTTGCTTCTGTTTACTGCTGCAGTCCCAACACATGTTTTGAACCACCCCCTTCCCCAAAAGAAAAAGCTGAAGAGATAAAGAGAAATTGAACAGTGAGGAGATCTGGGGAGGGAACTCTTCTTGGTTCATATTTCTGCACAGAATACAAAGGCAGGACTTCAGGATCTTGTAAATCAAAAGTGAATATTTATAAAGCGATTCATTTTCTGATGTTCTCCATCACAGCCTGGGAGGCCACACAGATGACAGGAACGCCAAAAGAGATTAATTGCTCTCTAGTTACCAACTTTTTTATTTGCTTATAACATTAGTTGGGACCTAAGAAAGGCAAAAAAATCTATGAGCTGCTTTCTTGCCAACTTGAGTTAGGAAGCAATGCTACTGTTCACCGAATCGCCCAACCATTGTACAAGAAAAGCAGCCCTGTTGATTCTTGCATGGGGAGACCCTAAAACCGTGGTTTCAGAAACACCCACTGAAATCCAAAGTGGTTAAAAATCTTTCTCTTTCAGAGGCTTGGGGAATAAACTTATTAGAGTAGGCTCAGGAAGAACCTCACTGAGGTGGGTAGCTGTGTTAAATTGTTAATGAAAATGTTTTGTTTCAAAGAAACGTGGTAGCCCTCAAGGGACAGTGACATTCTGAGTGATTGAAAGTGGGCCACAAACTCACAGAGGGGACCAAGACATCAGAACTCAGGACTTTGGATGGGTAGGAACATGTCCTAAGAGAATTTGGTTCTTTAAGGAGCAGGGAGGAGGTAAAGAAAGAAGGCAGACAGTGCTGCAAATTTTGCCTGATAGCACAAATTACTCTATCATCAGTTCTTCCTTGGTTATGCACTCATGATTTGAAACCGTGGATTTTGAATGACCCAGGCAACTTCATAGCATTTAAATAGGAGCTGTGCACCTACTTCAGAGCCCAAACATATTCAGCTCTCCAAAATGATCGTTTTGCGTTCCTTCAAGTTCTTTATGTGCAATATTTAGTTTGGACTCTCTGGAAAGATCAATGAGTTCATTTCCCATTCAGATTGAATCTGGTGTTTTTAGAACATTTCAATATTTTCAGATCACCCATTGGAAGAATTTTGCAAACTCTAAAGTCTGTGGAAATGACCCATGACTAGATATGAGCTACTGCAAACTTTCTGTGTTCCAAGGTTGAAAAGGTTTAAGATTTCTACTCCTTATACTGGGAATGTCAATCTCATGTTTTGAAGAACTGTAGTTGTTTTAGTGGTTTTTTGCATGGTGGTGCAAGGTAAACAAATTATCTATTTAATTTGCCCAATTTCCCCCAAAAATGGCCCATTTGAAATCTCCATTTTACGATGGACTTCATGGGGGAGGAATATGTCTGAAACATTTTAAGCAATGAAACTTTTCAGGTGTTTAATTGCATCCATTTGCTAATTACATCTATCTTTTCCAACATTAGCTGCCAAACCAAAGATCCTTGTAGATCTCATAGAGGACAGACAAGAAACTGATCAATTTGTACTTCATTCCTAAAGGATTAATGGTAAAAGTAGTCTTGAAGCTAAGATTAGTTAACTTTCATTTCAGAAATTGCTTGGTCTCATGCCTGTTACTTTTTTACCTTGTTTGCTAAAATAACCGCTTTTGCAAACTAAAGTTTCCCTTTTCTCCCAAAAAAATTTCTTGAGAAATCAACTTTAATTCCCTTAGAAAGGAAGATTTCAAAATTTATTTTCATTTTCCTATGACTTGCCTGTAAGGACTTAGCCTCAGCTTTGGATAGGAATGCACCCTCTTTCACTTGAATTTTCGCCCACAAGCTTTGCAAGACAGGAGAGGCAAGTCCTTTATCTTGTGCAGGCAAACAATACTTACACTTATGTAAATTCTCTGGCATTATTTTTTCTAGCAGGTTAGAAGCCTGAGCATCAGTGACCTCTATCAGTTCCAGATCTGTGTTAAGTCTTTTTTCTGCTTTCTTCCCAACAGCTTGAAGGTTCTGTCACCTTTTGTAGTGGCCGAAATGAGTAAAAAGTGGAAAATGGGAGGCATGAAATACATCTTTTCCTTGTTGTTCTTTCTTTTCCTAGAAGGAGGCAAAACAGAGCAAGTAAAACGTAAGTGTCTTGCGTTTGGAAAATAATACACTTTTTATAATGTCTTTGAAAATGTGGCTATAATCTGTAGCAATTGTGATTTAGCCCAAATGTGGCCGTGCCATTATTCTAAGAGAAGAAAGTGAATGTTACTGGTTTATGCATGAATTGATAAAAGAATGAGAGCTTTGAATCAGGCCAACTAAATTTGGGGCTGTTTTTCTGATTATCATGTAGTCTTTGTCTCATAGAACATATGACACATTAGCTTATTTTCTCTTTCCTGTTGTAAACTATACAAATCTCATTACATTTTACGTAACTCTAGAAATATCTGACAGATGAGCTGGAATTTTCCCAAATTTCAGACTCTTCAGCAAAGGCTTTCAGTTTATGAAAAATAATGACACAGAAAAAAAAAGAAAAAGAAAAAGAAAAAGAAAAGCAGTCTCTGCCTATTCCCTTACGCTGAAAAATGAGGAAGGATGAAACCTTCCTATGAACTGGGCTCAGATGAAAAATCCTTTGAGGAAATTGAGATTCCAGGGACCGTTAGCAAATTGGATGCCATTTATTGAAAAGAACATCCCTGCAAAGCCAGGGAATATTTCTAGAAAGTCAGCGATCCGTGTAATGGGCTAACACATTGGAGAAAGCAGAGAGTGGCAGGATGTGGGGGCGGGGGGATAATTAACCCTCCTTGCTGCCACGTTTAGGAGATTTATCAGTTACCGTCGACATCTCCGTTCTTGCTGCCTTTGCACAGTGTGGGTCTTACCTTCTTTGGGCCACTTGCAGCCACCTCTAAGGTAGATACTTGCTCTAAATTTGAAGGAAAAGCCTAAGCTCTAGTTCTCCTTTTTGACAGCATCAAAAGAAGCACAAAGTGGAATTGGTCCAAGAGGGGCATTCTCTGCTCCACTGAACTTATTCATGAGAAGGAGCTGTGAAAATATTCATGGTAGGAACTGAAGCAGCATCTGAAGCCCATCACTTAAACCTTTATCTCTTTTATCACATAAGTTAAATAGATCAAGCAGAAGGCTTGCTGACAAGGAGAACAGTGCCAAGCCTATTCCATCCTTAAGTGTGTTTCTGTCCCACTACAATTTTCATAGTAAATGTCGTCTTCTTCCTGGGAGAAGTAGTGTTTAATAGTGTTTTTGATTAGGCTTTTGAGCATAAGCGGTCTATGGTGATATCTAGTATGATTGGGACACAAAAGGAAGTTTAGTGGGGCATGATCTCAGCAAGGAAGCTTGGATCAGCCTTTACTCTTGTATCCCTCAAATTGCATCCTTCTTCTACCGCTTGAATATGGTTCATCTCAGAATCCTCCTCTTCTAGAAGCCCTCCTTGATTTAAGTGGATGTGACAGAAGCATCCATGCATTGTCAGCTCAGCTCACAATTAGCTAGGCTTAGGGATGAAAAATTATTCAATAAGTACAATGTACATTATTTGGGTGATGGTTACACTAAAAGTCCAGACTTTATATCCATGTAACAATATATCCATGTAACAAAACTGCACTTGTACCCCTTAAATTTATACAAAATAATCTTCCTGTCTGAGAGAGAAACTTCCCTTATAGCCTGTTAATGATGACCTCATGGGGAAAGCTTGTAACTCTCAGAAGACCATCTCTTATGGAAAGCCTTTCATATTTATGAAGAATTGAATAATATTGTCCATGAAACTTAGACAAAGAAAGATGTGACTTAAAAAAAAATTACAAACCCAAATCTACTACTTTCTAATATTTCCTTGTGCAGATGAATTTGTTCCAAGCCCTTTTGATATTCAATTGGTGCCAAATTGATTATGTAACAGATGGCCTAGGGCACCAGATCTGGTCCAGTGTTTCAGGCTTATTGTCAGATGATGAGGCTAAGGTCATGGTCCTTCCCTTAATGAGCCACTGAGCATCATTATTTGTGTCCACGCCCAAGCTAACTGTTCTGAAGACATGCAAAATCATCTCTGCTAAAGGGAAAACCTCAAAGCATATGTCCTATGTATGTTGCCTTGATATATACATGCACATTCACAAACACACACAATATGCATGCACAGAGATTTATATTGCAGCTCTAACAGTGAGAAGTTAGAAGCAGTGGAAATGTCAGTTCATAGATAAATAGTTACAAAAATGATCCAGGTAATGTAATGTAATGCTACCATTAAAAACACTGTTTATTGAAAATTTGGCGGCCCTGAGAAATGCTTGTTAACTTATTTTTAAGTTTCTTAAATTATAAAATTAATGTGTATGCTTATTATGCAAAACAACATGAAAGCATCTGAGCTTCATATGGAACATGTATCCCTAAACTCCCATTCCACTCTCCTGGGATAACCATTATTAGTGGTTTGCTGTGTGTTCTTCCAAACTACTTTCTTTGTTTTATAAAATTATACATACATGTCTGTACAAGTTTTTGTTTTACAAAAATAGGATATTATATACACTTTTCTGTGACTTGCTTTTGCTCAATAATGTGTGTAGGACATCCTTCCATGTCAATACATTGCAATATAATAGTGCCGTATTCTTTCTAATGCCTGCATAGTTTGCAGTTGCGTAAGTTTGCACTGGGTTGTTTAACTAGTCTATATTTGTAGATACTGAGGTTGTTTCCGGTTTTTGCTATTAAAAGTAAGGCATTTATGAACATCTTTAGGCACTTATTCAAGTATTTGTGAGAAACAGTCGAAGTGCATGTTCAGTTTTAATCTTGGTAAGTACTGCCAAATTGCCCTTCATATAAGTTGTATTAATTTATGCTCCCACCATCTACGTATGAAAGTACATTTCTAATTCCTTCACCAAGATTATAATCAATCTTTATATTTCGGGGCCATTTTAATAGGACAAATAATCTGTCAGTTTTTCTTGGTACTTTTCTGTTTCTACAGCATCTTTTCAATTATGTATTAGTTCAATTTTATTTCTTCAGTGTATTGTCTATTTTTTAGTTTGGTTGCTTGTGATATTTATTTGTTAAAAACTTATTAACCTTTTATATTTTAAATATTATTTTTGATATGCCGCTTGTTTTAATTTTTAAGTTGTATCTTTCCCATATAGAAGTTTTAAAATTTTATGTAGTCAGACCTGCCATTCATTTTCTGTATGGCTTCTGGATTTCTTATTCCTAGGAAGGTCTTTCTCACCCTGTATTTTTATATTTTCTTCTACTGCTGCCATAATTTTATGTTTTACCCATAGTTCTCTATTCCATCTGAAATTTATATTCCCGTATGGTATGCAATGGGGAACTAATTTTTTTTAAATCTCCGGATGGTAGGTTTATGAATGTTATTTTTGCTCACTTTTATGCTTCTGTCTATTCCAAAATTTCCACAATTGGCAAGTTTCACTTTTAAAACAGGAGAAAAGCTCTTTTTAAAGTAAAAGTACATCTTATTTCCCATATTTTTACTGTGCAATTCTAGAGAGAAGTTGGTATGGGAGTAGATGAAGAAATAGAGGGGTTTTCTAAAATTAAAAAGGAAAGCAACTGGAAAAACTTCAGAAAATGGGTAAGAGTAGGTATGGGTCATAAACTCTTCATGTCTCTCCTTGTCTGACACCATTTTACCAAAAGAAGGCAAAGTTTTTTATCTTGCAGGGGCTGGTTAGAATATAAGCTTTTAGGTCAAGAATTGGGCTTTGTAGCCTGTTTGCTCTCCTATTTGGGGCATCAGGGTGGAATGACGGGGGATGCCATTATGATCAAAGATGCTCACTCGATTGATTCAGAAATCTGGAAAAAATGCTTTGTTTGTGGAAAGCTCATCACAAGGAATGGTGAAGGTGGGTGCTGCCACTTGCTGGTAGCTAATTAGCCATAGTTTCAATTTCTCTTATAAGAGGCAAGACAGGCTCAGGAAACCCGAAAATACTGATAGTGCGTTGCAATGGATGAATGAGCCATTTGTTGCTTACATAAAAGTTTGTTACTGTTCAGCATCAGCAAGGTTTGAGGTCTTTAGCTGGGAAAAGGTCCTTCTGTATAACTCCATTATGCTCTGTTGTTAAAGTTGTAGTCAATGAGGCCAGGAAACTCTTTTGAAGTTCAAAGGAGCGTAACATTCACAGCATAATATTCATGCAAATATGGGACAAATGGGCTGAAGAGTTTGCCCCTTTGGCAGATCTAACTTAGGTAATGAACTATTGATCAAAGTGAGGTTGAAGAATTGAGTTGTTAAGAATATTCAATTATGTATTTCTAATAGACCAGCCTGTGCCAAGTCTGGCAAAGGTTCTGGAGAGAGAAATTGTTCATGTATTTCATGGAGTCCACTCCTGCTTTACAAGGTGAGTTAACTGGATCTTCAAGGAACCAGATTGTCACTTATTTTTCTCCTCAAGAGAAAAGCTTCCAACATTCAGATTTGGCTAAAACTGGGCCTCTGGACTTCTCAGGAAAGGCAAGCCACCAAAACATTGAAGGGAAGGAAGAAGATACTTAGAAAGTTTGAAACATGTGAAGCCCACTTAGAACTTCTCTGTCTATTGTGAGAGCCAGCCAGGAAGGTGTGAGTTTTCCTGCTCCAGATTCTCCCTTGGACATTTGAGGTGATTGTTGAACAAGCAAATGAGTGGACCTGTTCACATCTTAGAAGTTTAATTAAGTGGAAGTAGAAGAAAGGAATACTTAAAATTAGATAGCTTAATGCTTTTCAAAGTATACTCTTAATTCTTTTTTATTTTGGTGAGGGGGCAGTAGGTTTTGTAATGGAGGCTCTGTAGTTAGCCTAGATCCAATCCCCAGCTCCTTGACTTACTTATGTACCTTGGGAATGTTACCTAACCTCTCCAGCTTTAGTTTTCTTATCAGTACAGTGGGGGAAATAATAGCATAATGAGCATGAGCATTGTTTGAAGAAGAAACGAGATTGTGTACACCAAATGCTTTGCATAGTGGCTGACACATAGTAAGTTTTTCGTAAGTGGTTGCCATTAGAGCAACTCTCTTACAAGTCAAAGATATTATCCCCTTAATTTTAAGGTGAGAAACTTCAAACTCAATGAGGTCAAGTGACTTTGTACAAGGACAAGCAGAAAGGCCTAGCCATAGCTAGAACCAAAACCCGGGTCTCCAAATTAAGTGTTCTGTTCACTATGCCTATCTGCCTCCTGGAATTCTTTGAGAAAGTCAATTCATTGTCTTGAATAGAAGCCCAGTCCTTTATACATGGCAGCCACTTAATACATAAGAGATGACCCAAGTAAATTAATGAAGATTTTCTAACCCAAATTCCTAAGAGGGGTAGTATACTATTTGGGAATTAAAAGACTGAGACAAGGACTAAAAAAATTTTCAGGAACCTACATTAGCTAAATCAAAGGAAAATTGTGAGGAAGGTTAAAAGTATGTGCCTCTATGTCTATGCTTCATATAGTTCCCTGACTTCTCAGTAGGATTGGAATGTTTTCATAGTTTAATGGAACGAGGACTATGCTTAAAGTCAAGAGACCTGGTTTCTGGTCAGTCTTCCATTGTTTGTCGTGTGGTATTGGTTGAGTCATTCGTGTTCTTTGAAGTAAAGATTCACTACTTACAAATTGAAAAGAATTATTGACTTCTGGACTGAAAACTAAAGAATAGTATAGGGGTTGGGGAGATGGAACAAGGGAAACAAAGGCCCTGGTTTTGTGCACTTGGAGCAAACCATATGGATGTTTAATATTGTCACAAGGTAATTGCAAAGAATATTTTATCCATTTAAGATTTGTAGCCTGTCCGCTTCTAGAAAGATTAGATACACATTAGAGATGAAAGAATAGGAGCAAGATAATGTTTTTAAAGATGAAATAAAATAGAGGCCATCTGAAGAAAATAGAAATAATAGATGTTTTTAACATTTGGTTTAGTAGATTATAGCATTTATAATGTAAATTTGGCTTATGCCTCCCAAAAGGATGAAAAGAGAAACTTTGGGTTTGTTGTCAAGAGAAAATTTACAGTTTCATCTACAGAGATTATTCCCACCTCTAACCCACTCAAGCAGTATTGATCATGGGATGTTTGAATAAGGTACATTCTGGGTATCCTTGGTTTCATAGAAAATAGAATTGTCTGTTTGGCGTTTCTTTACTGACCCTCTGTAAAGGAAGAAGGCAAATATTATAATTCAATAAAGGACTTTCTATAAGCATAAGGAAATGCATTCCAGGTACTTTCCCTTTGAATGATCTAAATTGGAGGATAGAACATGGAAGTGTTAAATAGATGTTTAACACGTCTACTAGACTGGATTGTCAACTATCAGATGCCCTAAGCAAGCTTTCTATTAACATGATTTGTTTCTGATTTTAAAATAGATGCTCATTGTTAAACATTCAAAAGGTGCATAAAAGTATAAGGGAAACAAAAATGAGCAGTAATCACAATGTGTATGGATAACCATAGTTAATTGATACATATACTTGTAGTCTTTTTTTCTAAGCTCAGTTATACAAACATATTAGTTTACAAAACTGAAGCACTTTTTAAACGGGATGGATCAGGGTTTGTTTATTTATTTATATAAATTTAGGGGGTACAAGTGCGGTTTTGTTACAAGGATATTTTGCGTAGTGGTGAAGTCTGAGCTTTCAGTGTAGCCATCACCTGAATTGTGTACATTGTATCCAACAAGTAATTCCTCATTCCCCACACTTCTCCTACCTCCCACCTTTCCACATCTCCAGTGTCTATTTTTTCCAAAATGTATGTCCATATATACACATTATTTAGCTTCCACTTGTAAGTGAGAACATGCAGTATTTGGCTTTTTGTTTTTGAGTTGTTTCACTTAAGGTCAATTCACAATGGGAGTCTCTAAAATGCACCTGTAGTGAAGAGATATCCCATGATGTCTGTAAGTGAAAGCTGGGTGGTTTAGATACCAGTTGCAGGATATACATATTTGATTCTATTGTGAAAAGTTCAAGAGCTCAACTTTTATTCTTTGCCAAAGGGAACAAAAGTATTCCTGATCAAACAGAAAGTCTCCCTTCGCAGAGATTTGCACCGCTACAGTGCTGATAGGAAGAACAATTTGGTTTTTTGAACAGGCATTTTTATTTTTACCCAAAGTCCTAAGTCATATGACACGGAAGAGATGATATTTGTCTGAAAAAATATTAAGGTCAGATTTCACCAGCTTAGCAGCCTTTCTGTAAAAGGATCTCCTTTTGATGGGTTTGCCCACCTGCTAATAGGAAAGTGAAATAACCACAAAGCAAGTAGTGAGAGGGCCATGCTGTGGGAGGCCCAGGCAGGTGAATCACAAGGTCAGGAGTTCGAGACCAGCCTGGCCAACATGGTGAAACCCCGTCTCTACTAAAAATACAAAAATAATTAGCTGGGCGGGCGCCTGTAATCTCAGCTACTCGGGAGGTTAAGGCAGGAGAATCACTTGAACCCAGCAGGCGGAGGTTGCAGTGAGCCAAGATTGTGCCTCTGCACTCCAGTGGGTGACAGAGCAAGACTCCATCTCAAACAAAAAAACATAAAATACTCAATATATAATTTTGGGCAGGAGATCCAGCAAGAAGGAAAAAGATAATTAACTTCTGAATGAAGGAAAAAGCTGCATACACAGGATGGAGAATTTTGCTGCTTCATTACTTTCTTCTTCTCTGGTGTCCGCAGACTGGAAATGAAGTCTTAAAGTCCTGAGAAAATATGACACAGAGTCTTCAACTCTAGAAATCCAATTGTCAGAGAAATAAGAAACGTTTTCCCCTTAACTACTATATCTTGCCCTTCCTACATTCTACTTCAAGTTTGATAAGTGACAGAAGAGAAGCACTTATGCCTTTATTTTTTCTTCACTCTTCTAGTAGCCTTTTTAAGAAATAAATAATTTAAAAGGAGTTTGTTTACTTGATGTGTCCACTCATATAATGAATAGCAGAGATTCATCTTTTTTTCCACTGACCACGTGTTATAATAGAATAAATATTGTTGTAATACTTACATGACAATGTGTCTACAGTAATAGCTCTTATCAAAAACAGTTCTTGGGAATTTTTTCTTGATTTTGGACTGGTGATGAAGTTACTGGCCTTTGCTTAATCCTGGGAGCTGGTCAGTAATGATTGGCAAAACATTGATGGCATAGTGACACGTATCTGTTGTTGTTTACTTTTTTGTCATCATTGTTCCTATTAACAGGGGCCCCTAAAGTAGCAGAAATAGCCACCTCTAATTAGGGCAAGCTGATACATTTGAAAAATAGCTGTGATGTTGCAGGTTGAAGGTCCATCTCACATGTTGGAATTCCTTTGGGACCAAATTTTACTCTCAGACACCATTAGTTAGCAGTAAGTCATGCATCCTCCAGTTTCTATCTCTCTGTTATTGGCAAGTGATCACCTTAATTTTCTTGCACGTATCTCCTGGAAGCTGGCGAGGCATCCTTATTTCAATAAAATGAGCTGATTTGTGCTTTTTGTCCAAGATGATATACTGGAGTTTTATGTATTATTGATTATACTGCATAACTCACTAAATTATCTCCTGGGTAATGTCAACAACTTTTTAAAATTTCAAACTTATAAGCATGTACTGAAATTGACTTTATCATAGTTTCTCAAATTTAGTGATTGTCCAATGTGTTCATGGTGAAATTAGTATAATTGTGCTAACCACTCAGTATTGGACAACCATGCTCAAACTTGTCTTAAAAATTATGGTGTTCCAGCACTTTTGGAGGCCAAGGTGGGCAGATCACCTGAGGTCGGGCGTGGTGGCAGGCACCTGTAACCCCATCTACTCGGGAGGCTGAGGCAGGAGAATTGCTTGAACCCAGGAAGCAGAGGTTGCAGTGAATAAAGATCGTGCTATTGCACTCCAGCCTGGGCAACAAGAGCAAAACTCCATCTCAAAAAAAAAAAATATAGTGTTTACTTTTTTGATGTGCTATAAAAATATGAGTGTCAGTAATTGCAGAAGCATTGTTTAATAGCACTAATGGCATTACTGTTCAGCTCCTTGTCTGCCTTCAGTTCCTAAATTTGCTCCTTCCAGGAGCTGTAGGTTTCTGTCTGGGTCATAATTAGCCAAATCCCATGTTGCTGAGATAATAAGACCAATACAGTTGATGAAATACCATTATGTTTTCATTTTAGATCAGGTTTCTATCAGCACTTAGTGTTTGAGTAAGATATTTGCATCCTCAAGAAGCATAGTTTGGAAGACACTGGTATGTGGGATAAATGCCACGTGAACAAATGAGGAAAGTGCTGTTAGGTTTAAAGAGAATGAAAAATAACTTTTAGCTGGGGTAATCTTGTCTTCCCATCAAGATTTCAAAGCCCTTAAAAGCATGAGCACTATTTTATGCATTATGTATTGTCACTGATATAAATACAAAAATGCAAAATAGTCTCTGCCAGCTGCACTATTTTATATAGTCTTTGTTGAGTATTACTTGACTTCACTACAAACAACATTGATTTTTAAAAGGTGATCAAAGCTGTATTAAAAAGGTATAGTGGAAAAATAATTTGAGAAAAGGTTAGTAAAGAATATGTGGAAGCTCTTTACTTTCCAAGTTCTAAAAACAGTGACCTGCACCTTACCAACTATGTAGCAGGAGAGGCAGAATTCTGTAAAGGTTATAGTCCTTGGTTCTAAAGCTACAAGATATAGGTTTGAATTATATTTCCATACCTTGATTAGTCATGTCAACTTGGGCAAGTTACCAAACCTCTCTGTGCCATTGATTCCTCAGTGGTAAAATGGGGCCAATAATGAGACCTACCTTGTAGGGTTGTTGTAAGAATTTAGTGAATTCAGATATGTGCAACCCTTAGAGCAGATCCTGCCTCATAGGAAATGCCCAACAAATATAACTTGTTTTTATCATTGTTATCACCATTCTCATTTGGTTCTATATTTTTCTTGCACTTGGTTCCCTGGCTGCTTTTTACACTTATCATCTACCTCCTAGCCTTTGAGCCAAATTAGGGGCAGAAAATTCAGATGGCTCAGCTTTCAAACTTTGTCTAATAATACTCCTTAGAGGCTGAATTTGGGGAAGGTGTAATCTATTGGCTGAAATCAGTTATTTCGGTTATCTGTGGTTTTCAAGAATAATGGTGAACTCACATATATTGAAGCGATCCATTTAATAGTATCAGTGAAATAATCTATCTTAAAGACTTTTTAGAGAATAGATAGCAACTTGGCTAAAAGTTACATATTAAGAATACCTTCCTCATCACATCAATATATACTGTCCTTTTGGAAGCAGACTTTCCTGCAAGTCAGAATCTTAAACAGTTTGGAAGAGAGTTTTGGAAATGTGGAAATGTGCAAATGCACTTGAAACCCATATTTGTATAGCTTGTTTTATTTTAGTGCTTGAGTAGTCTTTTCAGTGGTCTTTATCTTTTATTATCCCCTTTCTTCTTTATCAAGTAAGAAAAGGGTAGATTTTTCAACCATGCAGAACATATAGCTGATAGAAAAACTTATTCAGTTTCATATTTTAAATAGGTAAATATTATGTCAACCTCTGAGCTAATCCAAGCAAGAAAAATAATTCAGAATCAAATGCATAATATACAGGTTATAGCTTACTCTGCAAAATGGATTTAAATCTACAAAGTAACTTTTAGCTTACCTCCATTCAAGTTTTAGTTGCCCCAGACCCATGTAAGTATGAATATTTATGCTAGCCTAGTAATGCCATTTGAAGGAGCCACCTTGTAGGATTTGCTTCCACATGTATACTCAGATTCTTTCTGAAATGTTGAAGTAAGTTGTATATGTGAAAAGCAAATCACTTAAATGTTTCTCAGTGAGACTACACATTTATTGTACAGAAACAGTAACTCTCATCTCACCGAAATGGTAGAGAAAGATGCCTTATTTAGATGTTAGTCTTGGGAAATTCATAATCATCTCTCGTCAGTTAAATATGCTGGGATTATTAACATATTTAAAATATTTCTTACCATGTCCTTGAATGTTGTGGAGCAGAAGTTTAAAAAGTATTGCTAAGACTTGACTGAAAAACACTCAAATTCTGCCTTAAAAGTATGTTCTGTTTTCTTTCAACTAATAAATATTTTGAGCACCTACTTTTAGCCCACAAGTAGAGATTAATATAACAATGTTGACAATGATGATAGTATCATAAAAGGGGAAATAAAAATGGTTACTAAAATGAATATATATTCAACCTTGCTGATAAGAAAAAGAAAGAAATATTGGTTCGATTTTCCCTTACTTACCAAGTTGCCAAAACTTTAAACAGTCCATTGCTGGGCAGTCTCACTCACTGCTAATGGGAAAGTAAATTACTGCAGCTTTTCTGGAAGGTAGTCTGGTAATGTAAATAAAAATTTTGAAAGTACTCAAAACATTTGACCCAAGAAATCTACTTCTAAGATTTTGCATTAAGAAAATACCTAATGTTGCAAACAGAACTTTATATATAAGGATCTTTGTCATAATTTATTTAATGGAAAGAAATGGAAACAACCCAGTGTTCCAAGATAGGGGATTGGTTAATAAATTGTGGTTCAGCTGTGTATTGGTTTAGAACTATGTAATTAGTCAGGAAGTATGGGGAAACTATTTAATGTCACAGGAATGTTCTGATATGTTAATTTATAATGTAGTTTATAAAATGTATATAATGTATGCTGTTAATTTTGTAATAAAACCTTTATACACATAACACATGGGAAAAAAAAATCAGAAAGAGCTTCCTGTTTCCAGTCTGATACATAGTGATCTTGGAGGTTGCTATTCCTGTTGTCACAAGAAAAAAAAACTGAATGAACTGAAAATCAACAATAGATGCAGTAAGATGGGAAATAGAAATAAAAGGTATACAGACTGGGAAGGAAAAAACAGCATTACCTTTGTTCATAGATGACATGTTTTTCTGCGTAGAAAATCCCAATGGATCAACAACAATGACAAACACACTCCTGTAACTAAGAGGTGATTATAGCAAGGTTGAAGTATACAAGGTTAATATAAAAGTCAATTGCTGTTCTGTCTACCAGCAATTAACAAGTGGAATTTGAAATAAAAAATACAATATTATTTCTATAAAGACTCCTTAAAATGAAACAGGTGTAAATCCAACAAGATATGTACAATATCTATATGATGAAAGCTATAAAACTCTGATGAAAGAAATAAAAAACTAAGTAGAATGGAGAGATACTCCATGTTTGTGGTTAGGAAGACTCGATATTGCCAAGATGTCAGTTTTTCCCCACTTGATGAATAGATTCCATACAATATCAGTAAAAATGCCAGCAAGTTATTTTGTGGATATCAACAAACAGACTCTAAAGTGTATATGGTAAGGCAAAACCCAGAACAGCCAACACAATATTAAAGAAGAACAAAGTCACTACCCAACTTCAAGACTTACTATTAAACTATGGTAATCAAAGTTATGAGTTATTGGCAAAGTAATAGAAAAATAGATCAAGGGAATGTAATAGAGAGCCCAGAAATAGACCCAAATAAACATCATCAACTGATCTTTAACAAAGTAATTAAATGGAGAAAAACAGTCTTTTCAATAAGTGGTGGTGGAACAACTGGGCATCCACATCCAAAATATAAATAAATCTAGACATGGATTTCACACCCCTCACCAACATTTACTCAAAATAGAACACAAACATGAGTGTCAAATGCAAAACTAAAACACTCTTAGAAGATAATATAAGAGAAAAATTTAGGTAACCTTGGATTTAGCAATGACTTACTTTTTTAACTTTTAGTTTAGGTTCAGGAGTACATGTGCAGGTTTGTTAATACAGACAAATGTGTGTCACGGGGGGTTGGTGTACAGACAATTTTGTCCCCCAAATACTAAGCATAGTACTCAATAGGTATTTTATCTAATCCTCTCTCTCCTCCCACCTTCATGCTTCAAGTAGGTCCTAGTGTCTGTTGTTACCCTCTTTTTGCCCATTGGTTCTCATTGTTTAGCTCTCATAAGTGAGAACATGCAGTATTTGGTTTTGTGTTCCTGCATTAGTTTGCTAAGGATAATGGCCTTCAGCTCCATCCATGTTCTTGCAAAGGACATGACCTCATTCTTTTTTATAGCCTCATAGTATTCCATTTGTGTATATGTGCACATTTTATTTATCCAGTCTACTGTTGATGGACATTCAGGTTGATTCCATGTCTTTGGTATTGTGAATACTGTTGCAGTGAACATATGCACGCATGTGTCTTTATGGTAGAATGATTTATATTCCTTTGGGTGTATACCCAATAATGGGATTGTTTGGTCAAATGGTAGTTCTGTTTTTAGGTCTTTGAGGAATCACCACACCGCCTTCCACAATGGTTGAACTATTTTACATTCTCTCCAGCAGTGTATAACCTTCCCTTTTCTCCATAACCTTGCCAGCATCTGTTATTTTTTGACTTTTTAGTAATAGCCAGTCTGATGGGTGTGAGATGGTATCTAATGATGAGTTTGATTTGCATTTCTCTAATGATCAGTGATACTGAGCATATTTTCATGTGCTTGTTGACTACGTGTGTGTCTTTTGAAAAGTGTCTGTTCATGTCCTTTGTCTACTTTTTAATGAGGTTATTTATTTTTTACTTGTAAGTTTGTTTAAGTTGCTTACAGATTCTTGATATTAGACCTTCATCAGATGCATAGTTTGCAAATATTTTCTCCCATTCTGTAGGCTGTTTACTCTGTGGATGCTTTCTTTTGCTGTGCAGATGCTCTTTAGTTAGATTAGATTCCACTTGTCAATTTTTACTTTTGTTGCAGCTGCTTCTGGCATCTTTGTCATGAAATCTTTGCCAGTTCCTTCTTCTAGAATGGCATTTCCTAGGTTATCTTCCAGGGTTTTTATAATTTTAGGTTTTACATTTAAGTCTTTAACCCATCTTGAGTTGACTTTTTGTATGTGGTTGAAGGAAGGGGTCTAGTTTCAATCTTCTGCATATGGCAAGCCAGTTATCCTAACACCACGTATTGAATAGGGATTCCTTTCTGCATTGCTTGTTTTTGTTGACTTTGTTGAAGATCAGATGGTTGTAGGTATGTGACATTATTTCTGGGCTCCTTATTCTTTTCCAGGCGATTACTTTTTAGATACAACACCAAAGGTTCTATCCAAGAAAGAAAGAGTTGATAAATTTGACTTCGTGAAAATTAAAAATTTCTGCTCTGCAAACGACACTGTCAAGAAAATAAAAAACCACAGACTAGGAAAAATATTTGCAAGGGACATATCTGATGAAGGACTGTTATCCAAAATATACAAAGAACTCTTAAAACTCAACAATAAGAACACAAACAGCTCTATTTAAAAATGGACCAGAGACCTTAGCAGACACCTCACCCAAGAATGTATGCAGATGACAAATGAGCTTATGAAAAGATGCTCCACATCGTATGTCATCAGGGAAATGCAAATTAAAATAAGAGTGAGATACCGCTACACACCTATTATTATAGAATTGCCAAAATCCAGAACACTGACGACACCAAATGCTGGTGAGGATGTGGAGCAACAGGAATTTTCAGTCATTGCTGATGAGAATGCAAAATGGTACAGCCACTTTGGATGACTGTTTGGAAGTTTCTTACAAAACTAAACTAAACATACTTTTACCATATGATCCATCAGTTTCACTCCTTGATATTTACATCCCAAATTTTAAAATGTATGTCTCACAAAAACCTGCACATAGATGTTTATAACAGCTTTATTTGTAATTACCAAAACTTGGAAGCAGCCAATATGTCCTTCAGTAGGTGAATGGATGAATAAACTTTGGTAAATGCAAGCACTAGAATATTATTCAGCACCAAAAAGAAATGAGCTATCAAGCTGTGAAGAAACATGGAGGAAATGTAAATGCATATTACTAAGTGAAAGAAGTCAATCTGAAAAGGCTACATACTGTATGATTGCAACTATATGACATTCTGGAATAGGTAAAACTATGGAGACAATGAAAAGATCAGTGGTTGACAGGGGTTAGGCAAGAGAGAGGAATGAATAGGCAGAACACAGAATATTTTTAGGGTAGTAAAATTGCTCTCTTTGGTACTATAATAGTGGATACATGTCATTATATATTTGTCCAAATCCATAGAATGTACAATACCAAAGGTGAACCTTAATGTAAATTGTGGACTTTGAGTGATAATGATGTGTCAGTGTAGGTTCGTTAGTGGAAACAGTTGTACCTTTCTGGCAGGGGATATTGATAATTGGGGACACTATGCATGTGTGGCAGTGGTAACAGGGGGTATATGGGAAATCTCTGTACCTTCCTCCCAATTCTGTGAACATAAGACTGCTCTAAAAAATTAAGTATTAATTTAACATATAAAAATACATAAATACATTTAAAATATTTATACAATACTTTCCCACCCCCCACAGTTTATGGCTACATCAAATTTCTCTTCAGCAACTGCAAGCAAAGAAAGAAAGGAGTGAAATATTTAAGTTGTTGGAACAAAAAGGCTATCAATCTGGAATTCTGTATTCAGAGAATTTATCTTTCAAAAATAAATGATAAATAAAGACTTTCTCAGACAAAAAGTGAGAGAATTTGTCACCAGTAGACCTTCCTTGCAGGAACTATTAACAAAAATTCTTCATAAAGAAGAAAAATGTCGTAGGTCAGCAACTTGGATCTACTTAAAGAAAGGAAGAACATTAGCAAAATAATAAGTGAAATAAAATCTTTTTCTTTTTCTTAATTGATATAATAAAGAACAGTTAGTTCAAAATAAAAATAGCAGTGGTGTCTTACATGTCTGTAGCTTATGGGAAAGTGGAATGAGTGACAGGTGTAATAAGGAATGGAAGGGAGGAATTGAGAAAATTCTGTTAGAACACACCTATGCTACACATGCAGTGGTATAGTGTTATCTAAAAGTAAAAGTGGACTTGGATTAATGTAAATGTATATTGTAAACTCTAGGGCAGCCACTAAAAACTTCCTTAAACAAAGTATAACTGATATACTAAGAGAAGAGAGAAAATGGAATAATATAAAATGTTCAGTTAAAACCAGAGACGACAGAAAAAGAAAGGAAAACAAAAAAAAGTAATTAAAAAACTAGGGCAATGAATAGAAAGTCATTGCAAATATGGTCAATATTAAACTAGCAAATCAATAGTAACTTTAAATGTGAATGGTCTATATAAACCAATTAAAAGACAGAGACTGTCAGGGGATTTAAAATCCCCAGAATCCAACTATGTGTTATCTATAAGAGACCACTTTATTTTTATAAATATTTCTAATAAATTTTATTGTGTACATTTAAGATATACAACATGATGTTGTGAGATACATATACATAAAAATTGTAACTATAGTGAAACAAATTAGTATATTTATTCATCTTACATAATTATCCATTTTCCCCCACAAGAGCAGTTATAATCATATTAATTGAACAATTTGTCCCTTCAAGTCAAATTCATCAGTTGTGATGGGTCACATTCCTCAATTGTGACCAACCATTGAAGGTGAAATTCAAATTTTATTTTTTTAGTGGTTTTATTTTTGAGAAAATTTTTATTTCACCTTTCCCAATGGATAGACATTTATTTCAAGATACACTGCATCCTCTTATTGTCAATACTTCAAACCTACCAGCTACTGACATCTTGAAACAGCATAATTTGTTATCCATGACTCCTGAAAGTTCCTCATGTCACCAACCCTTATATGACACCAGTGTAAAGATGGCTGTTTGTGGAAATGTGCTCACCACATTGCCAAGTGTCTTGGGTCTCCTTTTGAAAAGAATATTTTTTTCACAAAAGCCAACATATCCCCGAAAATGCAGCTTCATCTTCTATTGGTATGGTCTGTGGAAGTCACAGAGGCTAGAATTTCGGTCCATATTATGGTTGATAACTACAATTTCTGTTGCAAAGTATGCAAGCATTACTTTGAACTGCATCTGATGAAACTTGGTGGTCTAGGCCATTACTTGCAGATTGCCAAATCCTATTTTAGGAACAATGCTTTCAATTCCCTTTTATTACATGTCTCAGAACAATATCCTGTTAACTAATATGATGGTTCATTTTACTGTATATATGAGAAAAATTTCGTGTTAAACAATATATTTTGACTTTTGGTTTTAGTATGTTTTAGTACAAATATCCAGGGACAAATTCTTCAGTTGAATACATCCAAGAGGCACATTGTTCAGTTGATCTGCTATAATCTAATCATTTAGCAAAAATTCTGAATACAGTACACTATCATTAGCTATGGTTCTCATGTTGCACATTAGATCTTTAAGACTTGTTCTTCCTGTATATCTGCTACATTGTATTTTTTGACCTGTATCTCCCATTTCCACCCCTCTACACCAATCATAGTCACCACTGTTTTATTCTGTATCTCTGTGAAGTTGACCTTAAAAAAAAGATACCACATAAAAGTGGCATCATGTGATATTTTTCTTTGTGTGTCTGGCTTATTTCACTTAGTGTAATGTATACCAAAGAATATTTTCAGCTATACAAAAGAGATCCTGTTATTGCCATAAGATGGATTGACTTGGAGGACATTATGCTAATGAAAGAAACCTAGTTTAAATATAAAGACACAGATGGGTTAAAAGTAAAGGGATGGAAAAATATGTACTGTGCTAGCTCTAATCAAGAGAAAGCTGGAGTTGTCATATTAATTTCAGACAAAGAAGACTTTAGGACAAGGAAAATTATCCTGGAAAAATGAGGGGCATTACATATTAATAAAGGGGTATATTCCTCAAGAAAACATAACAGTCCTTAATGTGTTTGCACTTAACAAAGCATCAAAATATGTGAGGCAAAAACTGATAGAAATGCAAGGAGAAATACAAACTATTATAGCTGGAGGCTTCTATACCCCTTTATTAGTAATTTATAGATCCATCAGGTGAAAATCAGTAAGGACGTAGTTCAATTTAATTATCAGTCAACCAGATTTAACTGACGTCTGTAGAATACTCCATCCAACAACATGAGAATATACATTCTTCTCAAGATCACATGGAACATTCACCAAAATAGACCATATTCTGGGTCATAAAGCATACCTTGTGAAACACAAAATAATAGAAATCATACAATGTATACCTCCACGCCATACTGGAATTAAACTAGAAATCAGTAACAGAAACCTGTACAATTCCAAATTATTTAAAGATTAAAAACCACACTTCTAAATAATACATGGGTCAAAGAATAAGTCTCAAGAGAAATTTTTAAATATTTTGAGCTAAAAGAAAATGGAAATACAACTTATCAAAATTTGCAAGCTGCAGCAAATGCAGTGCTTAGAAGGAAATATATAGCAAGGAATTAATATATTAAAAGTGGAAAGATTTAAACAATAATACAGACTGCCACCTTGGGAAGCTAGAAAAAGAAGAGTAAATCAAATCCAAACTAATCAATAGAAAATAAATTTTAATGGCTGCAAAAATACACTTAGATAGAATGAATAAGATGTAGTATTTGGTAGCACAATGGGGTGCTTTTATGGATTGTGACATTGGTCATTTCTAAACTTTTTGCCTAAACCAGAATCACAAAGATATTCTCCTTGTGTGTTAGAAGTTTTAAAGAATTAGGTTTTAAAGTCTATAATCCATCTTGAGTTTATTTTTATATATAGTATGTGATGTGGATTAAGGTTCATTTTAGTTTATGTTTTGTATGTTACTATCCAAATATTTAGGCAGCATTTGTTGAAAGTACTATCCCTTTTCCATTGAATTCCCTTTACACCTTTGTTGAAAATCAATAATTGACCACATGTGGGTAGTTTTTGAATCTATTTTATTCTGTTGATCCATTTGTCTAACATTTTGCCAACACCACGTTGTCTTGAAAACGTCAGTCTGTTGTTGTTGTTTTTGCTTTTGAGACAGAATCTTGCTCTGTTGCCCAGGCTGGAGTGCAGTGGCACAATCTTGGCTCACTGCAACCTCTGCCTCTCAGGTTCAAGAGATTCTTGTGCCTCAGCCTCCTGAGTAGCTATGATTACAGGCGTGTGCCACCACGCCTGGCTAATTTTTGTATTTTTAGTAGAAACAGAGTTTCACCAGGTTGGCCAGGCTAGTGTTGAACTCCTTGCCTCAAGTGATTTGCCTGCCTCAGCCTCCCAAAGTGCTGGGATTACAGGCATGAGCCACCACACCCAGCCAAAAACTGTAATTTTATATTAAGTCTTCAACATGTTTCTTTTGCAAAATTGTTTTGGCTATTCTACTTTCTTTGCCTTTCCATATACATTTTTCATTAGATTACCAATTTTTATAAAAGATCATGCTGGTAATTGGATTTAGATTGCATGGAATCTATAAATCACATTGGAGACAACTGATATCTTAACAATTTTGTGTCTTGCAATCCATAAGTAAAATGTATCTCCCCATTGTTTAGGCCTTCGTTGATTTCTTTCATCAGTGTTTTTTAGCTTTCTGAGCGAAGATTTTACACATATTTTGTTAGATTTATACTTCAGTATTTTCAAGTTTTTGGGGAAGCTATTGAAAATAGTACACTTTAAACATTCAATTTCTAATTGTACATTATAAAATATATAAATGTGATTTATAAATTCTCTATAGTAACTTTTTAATAGATTCTTATAGATTTTCTATGTAGAAAATTATGTCCATTTGTGAATAGAAAGTTTTATTTTTTTACTTTCCAGTATATAGGCCTTTTATTTGTTCTTCTTACCCAATTTCACTGGCTATTATCTCCAGGAGTAGTGAAGCAGACATCCTTGTATAATTCCTGATCTTAGGGGTAAAGCAGTCTCTTGCCATTAAGTGTAATGTTAGCTATAGGTTTTTTGTAGATGCCCTTTATCAGGTTGAGGAAGTACTCATTCTACTTTGCTGAGACTGTCTGTCATGAATGGATGTAGAATTTTGTCAAGTGATTTTTCTGCATCTGTTGCAGTGATTACACGATTTTCCTTCTTTGGTTTGTTGATATGGTGAATTACACTGATTGGATTTTGAATGTTGAACTAGCCCTGAATTTCCAGGATAAGCCCCACTTGCTCATAAAGTATTATCTTTTCTACATATTGTTAGATTTAGTTTGTTAAAATTTTGTTGCGAATTTTTGCATGTGTGTTCTTAAGGGATATTGGTCTGTAGTTTCTGTTCTTGTAATATATTTATCTGGTTTTGGTATTGGTGTAAAGCTTGCATTAAATATTCAGTTAGGAAGTATTCCGTCCTCTTCAGTTTTCTGGAAGGGTTTGGTAGAATGTTTGATATAATTCACCAGTGGAGCCATCTGATTCTAGAATTTTTTTTGTAAGAAAGTTTTCAACTACAATTTAAATTCCTTTAAAATATACAGGACTATTCAGGTTAGCTATCTTTTTTGTTTTTTGTTTGTTTGTTTGTTTTTTGTGAGACAGAGTCTTGCTCTGTCACCCAGGCTGGAGTGCAATGGCGCGATCTCAGCTCACTGCAACCTCTACCTCCCATGTTCAAGCGATTCTCCTGCCTCAGCCTCCTGAGTATGGGATTATAGGCGCCCACCACCATGCCTGGCTAATTTTTGTATTTTTAATAGAGATGGGGTTTTACCACGTTGGCCAGGCTGGTCTTGAACTCCTGACCTCAGGTGATCCACCCACTTTGGCCTCCCAAAGTACTGGGATTACAGGTGTGAGCCACCACACTCAGCCTCAGGTTAGTTATCTCTTTTTGATTGAGCTTTGGTAATGTGTGTCTTTCAAAGAATTAATCCATTTTATGTTGTTTCAAGAATTAATCATTCTGTGTTGTTAAACTAACTGGCATATAGTTATTCACAGTGTTCCCAAAACTCTTACCCTTTTAATGTCTGTAGTCACTGCAGTAAAGTCCTCTTTTGTGTCTCTAATCTTAGTAATTTTTGTCTTCTCTCTTTTTATCTTTGTTAGTCTTGCTAGGGGTTTATCAATTTTATTGATCTTCCTAAAGACCCAGTTTTGATCTCACTGATTTTTTCCTATTGATTTTCTGTCTTCAGTTTCATTGATTTCTGCTCTTTATTATTCTCTCTCTCTCTTTTTTTTTTTTTTTTCGGTTATTTTGTCCTACTTTTTCTAGTTTAAGATAATGATTTGAGACTTTTCTCCTTTTCCAATATAGGTATTTAATGATATGAATTTCCTTCTAAGTGCTTTTTTAGCTGAATCCCTAAGTGATGTGCTGTGTTTTCATTTTCATTTAGTACAAAATACTTTCTAATTTCCCTTTTGATTTCTTCTTCAACCCACAGACTATTTATATGCTACCAGCTTCTAAAAAGTGGTTATCTTCCTGTGCTGGGATTATGTATAATGTTCCTTGCTTCTTTTCTATTGTTGCCCTTCTTGTGTGTTTGTGTATGTTTTCCGGTTTTCTACATTGAGCATGTATTAGCTTTCTAATTAGAAAAAAGCCAATGAATATAAAATAACACTCTACATTTTATAGCACTTTATAATTTACAAAGTGCTTCATTTAATCCTCTGACATCCACTTGAGAAACATAATATTTCACAGATGTTGAAAAGGTTGTCAGGGTTTGAGTGACTCACCCAATGAGGTTATCAGGATTTGAGTGACTTACTCAATGTCACACAGATAGAGTAGGTTAGGACTCAAATCTAGATTTTCTGTCTCCCAGTATATTGTTCTGAATAAATTGAAAATAAAGTTTTGAAAAATAAATTGGAATTCACCTTGTGGGTATTTGGAAAGGTTCATAGAGGTTCTTTGAAGCAATCATTGATACGAGGCATCTATCTCAGTTTAGTTTTAATTTAAATCTCTGATTACTAGTGAGGTTAAATATCTTTTAATATTTATTCTCTGGTATTGTTTGGCCATGTCGCCACCCAAATCTCATCTTGAATTGTAACTCCCACAATTACCATGTGTCATGGGAGAAACTCGGTGGGAGGTCAGTTATGGGGGCGGGTCTTTCCTGCACTGTTCTAATGATAGTGAATCAGTCTCACAAGATCTGATGGTTTTTAAAAAGGGAGTTTCCTGGCACACGCTCTCTTCTCTTGAATGCTGCCATGTGAGATGTGCCTGTCACCTTCCGCCATGATTGTTAGACCTCCCCAGCCACGTGGAACTGTAAGTGCAATAAATCTCTTTCTTTTGTAAATTGCCCAGTTCCAGGTATGACTTTATCAGCAGCACGAAAATGGACTAATACATTCTCTGTTCCCATTTCTTCTTTTCTGAATTGCTGTTTCTATACTTAGATTATTTTTCTATTGGATTGGTTGGTCCTAATTGATTTGAATGATTAAAATGTTCCAATACTAATATTTTGTTTACTATTTGTTCAGAATATCTTCTCTTAGTTTCCTGCTTATCTGTTTTTATTATTTCAGTTTTGATCTTCAGGAAAATGTGCACTGGAGTGAGGAAAATTCATGTGTTTGTTATAAGAGGAGTTCGTGTGTTTGTTATAAGAGGAGTATTGCTTTATTTTGATGAAAAGTGGGAGATAGAAGAGGATGGGATTAGAAGATAAGCCACTTGATCTTGGAAATTCAATTTACCAATCATTTGTCAGTTGCTTACACTTGCATATTGCCTATAATTGCTTATTGCCCACAGTGTACTAGGCCATGTGATGAATAGAGAGTAAAGAATAAATGTTACCTACTTTCAGGGACACTGATGGAGAAATATAACATGTAAAGTAAGGCAGTTAACATGGTATGTGCTCAAGTGAACTGTGGTATAAGATAAGCTGTGGCTCTCAAAATTTCTGTTCCAGCAAAGGGGAGTGAGTGGTTTGAGTTAGTTGGGAGTTGTATTAGTCAGGGTTCTCTAGAGGGACAGAACTGATAGGATATATGTATACATGAAAGGGACTTTATTAAGAACTGACTCACACGATCACAAGGTGAAGTCCCACAATAGGCCGTTTGCAAGCTGAGGAGCAAAGAAGCCATTAGTGGCTCAGTCCAAGCCCCAAAACCTCAAAAGTAGGGAAGCCAACAGTGCAGCCTTCAGTCTGTGACTGAAGGCCCGAGAGCCCCCAGCAAACCACTGGTGTAAGTCCAAGTGTCCAAAAGCCAAAGAACTTGGAGTCTGATGTTCAAGGGCAGGAAGCATCCAGCATGGAGGAAATATGAAGGCCAGAAGACTTAGCAAGTCAGCTTCTTCCACCTTCTTCTACCTGCTTTTTCTAGCCATGCTGGCAGCAAATTGGATGGTGCCCATCCAAATTGTGGGTAGGTCTTCCTCTCCCAGTCTACTGACTCAAATGTTAATCTCCTCTGGCCACACCCAAAAATACCCAGAGACACCCAGATACACCCATATAGGATACACCCAGAAGGATACTTTGCATCCTTCCATCCAATCAAGTTGACACTCATTGTTAACCGTCACAGGAATTGTTTATGCAAGAATTCTGTAAGTTGAATGGGAGCAGGGACTTTGTATAAAAATTTTAGCTCATTTCATCTGCAGCACTTAGCATGTTGCCTGACAGTTAGTGCTCAAATATTTGTTTAATGATTGAGTGATGTTAACACGTGTAGGCAAAGCCAATTATAGAGACCTAACACAATGCATATTCTATCGTTCCTATACCACCAACAAACAGCTCTGAGAATGTTCTGATACATCCACATTTCAGACATTAGCTTGCATTTCCAAAGAAAGGGAACACAACCTTTTCAAGAAAAAGAACACGTGATATGCACCCTTTATCATTGTAACAGAACAGTAGTTAAAATTTTGTATTGCTGACTATGGCCTTACAGTATAGTTTGAAATCAAGTAGTGTGATGCCTCCAGATTTGTTCTTTGTACTTAGTCTTGCTTTGGCTATGTGGGCTCCTTTTTGGTTCCATATGAATTTTAGAATTGTTTTTTCTAATTCTATGAAGAATGAGTGTGGTATTTTGATGGGGATTGCGTTGAATTTGCTGATTGCTTTTGTCACTATGGTCATTTTCACATTATTAATTCTACCTGTCCATGAGTATGGGGTGTGTTTCCATGTACTTGTGTCGTCTATGATGTCTTTCAGCAGTGTTTTTAGTTTCCCTTGTAGAGGTCTTTCGACTCCTTTGTTAGACATGCTCCTAAGTGTTTTATTTTATTTTATTGCATCCTTTGTAAAAGGAGTTGAGTTCTTGGTTTGATTCTCCGCTTGGTCGCTGTTGGTATATAGAAGAGCTACTGATTTATGTACATTAATCTTGTATCCAGAAACTTTGCTGAATTCTTTTATCAGTTTTAGGAGCTTTCTGGAAGAGTCATTAGGGTTTTCAAGGTAAACAATCATATTGTCAGCAAACAGGGACAGTTTCACTTCCTCTTTACCGATTTGGATGCCCTTTATTTCTTTCTCTTGTCTGATTGCTCTGGCTAGGACTTCCATTACTTTGTTGAAGAGGACTGGTGAGATTGGGCATCCTTGTCATGTTCCGGTTCTAAGAGGGAATGCTTTCAACTTTTCCCCATTCAGTATTATGTTGGCTGTGAGTTTGTCATAGATGGCTTTTATTACATTAAGGTATGTCCTTTGTATGCCGATTTTGCTGAGGGTTTTAATCATAAAGGGATACTGGATTTTGTCAAATGCTTTTTCTGCATCTATTGAGATGATCATGTGATTTTTGTTTTTATTTCTGTTTATGTGGCACACCACATTTATTGACCTACATATGTTAAACCATCCCTGCATCACTTGATCATGGTGGATTGTCTTTTTGATATGTTGTTGGATTCAGTTAGCTACTATTTTGTTAATGATTTTAGCATCTATGTTCATCAGGATATTGGTCTGTAGTTTCCTCTTTTGGTTGTGTCCTTTCCTGGTTTTGGTATTAGGGTGATGCTGGCTTCATAGAACAAATTAGGGAGGGTTCCTTCTTGCTCTATCTTGTGGAGCAGTGTTAAAAGGATTGGTACCAATTCTTCTTTGAATGTCTGGCAGAATTCTGCTGTGAATCCACCTGGTCCTGGACTTTTTTTGTTGGTAATTTTTAAATTACCATTTCAATCTCAATGCTTGTTATTGATCTGTTAAGGGTATCTAATTCTTCCTGATTTAAGCTAGGAGGGTTATATTTTTACAGGAATGTATCCACTCTTCTAGGTTTCCTAATTTATGTGTGTAAAGGTGTTCATAGCAGCCTTGAATGATCTTTTGTATTTCAGTATTTGAAGATACTCCTGTTTCATTTCTCAGTGAGGTTATTTGAATTTTCTCTCTTTTCTTGGTTAATCTTGCTAATGGTCTATCAATTGTAGTTATCTTTTTGAAGAACCAGCTTTTTATTTCACTTATCTTTTGTATCTTTTTTTTGTTTCAATTTCATTTAGCTCTGCTCTGATCTTGGTTATTTCCTTTCTTCTGCTGGGTTTGGGTTTGGTTTGTTCTTGTTTCTCTAGCTCCTTGAGGTGTGACCTTAGATTGTCTGTTTGTACTCTTTCAGACTTTTTGATGTAGGTGTTTAGGGTTATGCACTTTCCTCTTAGCACTGCCTTAGCCTTATCCCAGAGATTTTGATAAGGTTCTGTCATTATTATCATTCAGTTTGAAGAATTTTTAAATTTCTATCTTGATTTCGTTTTTCACCCAATGCTCATTCGGGAGCAGGTTATTTAATTTCCATGCATTTGCGTGGTATTGAAGGTTCCTTTTGGAGTTGATTTCCAGTTTTATTCCACTGTGGCCTAAGAGAGTGCTTGATACAATTTCGATTTTCTTAAATTTATTGAGGCTTATTTTATGGCCTATCATATGGTCTGTTTTGTAGAAAGTTCCATGCTCTGTTGAATAGAATGTGTATTCTGTGGTTGTTGGATGAAATATTCTGTATATATCTTGTAAGTCCATTTGTTCTAAGGTATAGTTTAAATCCATTGTTTCTTTGTTGACTTTGTGTCTTGATGATCTGTCTAGTGCTGTCAGTGGAATATTGAAGTTCCCCACTATTACTGTGTTGCTGTCTATCTCATTTCTTAGGTCTATTAGTAATTGTTTTATAAATTTGGGATCATGGTACTGGTATAAAAATAGGCATATTAACCAATGGAACAGAATAGAGAACTCAGAAATAAACCCGAATACTTACAGCCAACTGATCTTCAACAAAGCAAACAAAAACATAAACATGGGGAAAGGACACCATTTTCAACAAATGGTGCTGGGATAATTGGCGAGCCATATGTAGGAGAATGAAACTGGATTCTCATCTCTCCCCTTGTACAAAAATCAACTCAAGATGAATTGAGGAATTAAACCTAAGACCTGAAACTATAAAAATTCTAGAAGATAACATTGGAAAAACCCTTCCAGACATTTATCGGGGGAACACGCCCCCAATATTTCAATGTAGGTTCTTTCTATTTTCCATAAGTGTCGGCTGGCTGAGAAATAAAGAGAAAGAGTACAAAGAGAGGAATTTTACAGCTGGGCCACTGGCCAGGGGTGACATCACATATTGGTAGGATGGTGATGCCCACCTGAGCCACAAAACCAGCAAGTTTTATTAAGGATTTCAAAAGGGGAGGGGGTGCAAGAACAGGGAGTAGGTCACAAGATCACATGCCTCAAAGGGCAAAAAGGAGACCAAAGATCACATGCTTCTGAGGAAACAGGACAAGGGCAAAATCAGAAACTCCTGATAAGGGTCTAACAAAGATCACAAGGCAAAGGGCAAAAGCAGAATTACTGATAAGGGTCTATGTTCAGTGATGCACGTATTGTCTTGATAAGCATCTTAAACAACAGAAAACAGGTTTGAGAGCAGAGAACGGGTCTGACCTCAAATTTACCAGGGTGGGGTTTCTCCCCACCCTAGTAAGCCTGAAGGTACTGCAGGAGACCAGGACGTATTTCAGTCCATATCTCAACCACATAAGACAGATGCCCCCAGAGTGGCCATTTATAGACCTCCCTCCAGGAATGCATTCCTTTTCCAGAGTAATCCTTGCTAGGAAAAGAATTTAGCGATATCTTCCCAACTTGCACATCCATTTATAGGCTCTCTGCAAGAAGAAAAATATGGCTCTTTTTGCCCGACTCCGCAGGCAGTCAGACCTTATGATTGTCTTCCCTCGTTCCCTAAAATTGCTGTTATTCTGTTCTTTTTCAAGGTGCACTGATTTCATATTCTTCAAACACACATGTTTTACAATCAATTTGTACAGTTAACACAATTATAGTGGCCCTGAGGTAACATACATCCTCAGCTTATGAAGATAACAGGATTAAGAGATTAAAGTAAGACAGGCATAAGAAATTATGAAAGATTTTTTGGGAGCTGTTAAATGTCCATGAAATCTTCACAATTTATGTTCCTCTGCTGTGGCTCTAGCCAGTCCCTGTGTTCGGGGCCCCTGGCTTCCCGCAGCAGATATTGGCTTAGGCAAGGATTTCATGACCAAAACCCCAAAAGCAAATGCAATAAAAACAAAGATAAATAGCTGTAGCCTAATTAAACTAAAGTGCTTTTGCACGGCAAAAGGAACAGTCAACAGAGTAAACAAACAACCCACGGAGTGGGAGAAAATCTTCACAATCTATACATCTGAAAAAGGACTAATATCCAGAATTCACAATGAACAAATCAGTAAGAAAAAAAAATCCTACCAAAAAGTGGGCTAAGGACATGAATAGACAATTCTCAAAAGAAGATATACAAATGCCCAACAAACATATGAAAAAATGATCAACATCACTAATGATCAGGGAAATGCAAATCAAAACCACAATGTGATACCACCTTACTCCTTCAAGAATGACCATAATCAAATGCAATACCACCATACTCCTTCAGGAATGACCATAATCACAATGTGATACCACCTTACTCCTTCAAGAATGACCATAATCAAAAAATGAAAAAACAGTAGATGTTGGTGTGGATGCAGGAAATGTAAACTAGTGCATCCACTATGGAAAACAGTGTGGAGATCCCTTAGATAATTAAAAGTAGAACTACCATTTGATCCAGCAATCCTACTGCTGGATATCTATGGAAAGGAAAAGAAGTCATTATTTGAAAAAGATACTTGCACATGCATGTTTATAGCAGCACAGTGCACAATTGCAAAATCATGGAACCAACCCAAATGCCCATCAGTCAACAAGTGGATAAAGAAATATATATATATATTTTTTCTTATATATATATATTTCTTATATATATAGAGTCAGTATATATATATATATGTTTCTACTGAACATATATATATGATGGAATACTACTCATCCATAAAAAGGAATGAATTAACAACATTTGCAATGACCTGGATGAGATTGGAGACTATTATTCTAAGTGAAGTAACTCAGAAATGGCCAACCAAACATCATATGATCTCACTGATATGTGGGAGCTAAGCTATGAGGATGCAAAGGCATGAGAATGATACAGTGGACTTTGGGCATTTGCGAGGAAGAGTGGGAGGGAGACGAGAGATAAAAGACAACAAATATGGTGCAGTGTGTACTGCTAGGGTGATGGGTGCACCAAGATCTCACACATCACCACTAAAGAACTTACTGATGTAACCAAATACCACCTGTACCGCAATAACTTATGGAAAAATAAAATAAAATTTTAAAAGATTTTGTACATCGTTGTCAGACAAACCTGGGTTTGAGTCCCATCTCAGCTTCTTACTGGTTATATGACTCTTGATTTTCCTTATCTTTAAAATGAGACTAATAGCAATGTCTACCTTATGGGTCATCGTGGTGAGGATCCAGTGAGTGAAGTATATATAACACTAATCCCCTAATAGGAATTATATAAATACTCACTATGCCTCTTCCCTTGATGTGTAATAAAATGGGTGGAACTTGTGATTGCTTTTGAATTTTGTGACTTGGTTGATGTTTCCTAACAGGCATATTCTCCATCTCCTTCTTCACAGATTCAGAGACATATTGCATGTTTCAAGACAAGAAGTACAGAGTGGGTGAGAGATGGCATCCTTACCTGGAACCTTACGGGTTGGTTTACTGCGTGAACTGCATCTGCTCAGAGGTACAATCTCTCATGACATGTGATTTCCCAGTTTGCTTCTCAGCATGCAGAGAGGCCTTCAGTGCCCAAATGGCCAGGCACTGTGGGTGATACAATCCTGAAAGAAAGTAAAGAAGCAGACTGGTCGCTCTGTCTCATGCCTATAATCCCAGCACTTTGGGAGGCTGAGGCATGTGGATCACTTCAGTCCAGGAGTTCGAGACCAGCATGGGTAATATGGCAAAACCCCTTCTCTACAAAAAGTACAAAAATTAGCTGGGTGTGGTGGCACATGCCTGTTGTCCCAGCTAGTTGGGAGGCTGAGGTGGGAGGATCACTTGAGCTTGGGACTTCTAGGCTGAAGTGAATCGCGATTGCACCACTGCATTCCAGCGTGGTTGACAGAGCAAGACCCTATCTCATAAAATAAAAGAAGAAAGTAAGAAGAAGATTGCAAGGAAAAATAAACATTTTCTGTCTTCTGTCCTCTCTTGCTTTTTGGCTTGATTTTTATGGGTTCTCTGAGTATTTGCTATGGACAGATATTTATGATCTCTTAGCCTAATGATATAGGGCATGGTTGCAGAAGGCAGAAGAGCCTGATAGTGGGAGTGGAGGTGAAAGCTCAATAGAATGTTTAGATTGTAAGACAAAGTAGTTTTTGAAAATTATTTTAAGGCTGACCTTTAGGGAAAATATTAGGACAAATTATAAACTGGTTCATTGGGAGAGTGGATTTTATGTTGTCTCAGCCAATAACTGTAATTAAGACTGAGTTTGTGAAACCTTGGCCTGTACCTCTTAAGGATTAGAGTTCCCTTGGCTTAGCCTTGGCTCCTGTCCAGTCATTTAGAAAGGATTTTGCATGGCTTGAGTGCCATCTTTGCAATAAGTAAAGCAGGTTGTTCCATCTTCTTCCCATGGTCTTGACCCAGGAGCAGAGCTCTGGTCCATCTTTCTGAACAAACCTCTACCATCATATGTTAGGCTAGAGTTTCTTGTTGTCTGCACTATAGATATTTGGTTGGGGGCTGTCCTGCGCATTGTAGGATGTTAAGCGGTATCCCTGGCCTCTACCCATTGGATGACAAGAGCACCATCCCCAATCATAATAACCAAAAATGTCTCCAGACCTGGCCAAGTTGCCTGGGGAGCAAAAATCACCCCTGGTAGAGAAGCGGTGCACTAGGCAAATTGGAAAGGGAGACCTTGTACTAGGCATTGAGAATTCTGAACTTACACAATGGATCTTCAAGACCAGCTTCTTACTTGAGACCTTGTGTAAGGACTGCACCTCTTCCCTCATGCCCAGCTAGAGCAGAAACAATCACTTGCAGCCTGATTCATTTACCATTTGAACATAATTTTGGGCTGTCAGAATTTTGAGCATGTGGAAACATAATTATCAGGTAACATCAGGCAGTATTAAGAGGCTATGAGGTTCTAGAACAAAGACAGACCAAGTTTCCAACCCTGCCTCTGCCACTTATGAGCCACTGCACAAGTTACCTGACCTCAGTGATATTCGTTCATCTTCCTCTTTTTATAAATGGGATAGTGATATTACCATTTCATAGGGTTCTGGAACGGATTAAATTTACAAATCCATTTAAATCATTTAAAACAATGCTTAGTCATGGTAAACATTCAAGAAATGTTAACAGCTGTGATTGTCATCATTGCTGTCCTTATCATTGTGGTTATCATCATTATTATTATTAATCTATTAACTCTAGAACAGAATTCAGTATGTAGCATTAAGGAGGATTCCATTTAGACCTCAGCTGGGAGGTGTGGTTTCTGATGTGCTTCGGTGATCTCAATTCAAGATTATACCACCTGCCTCTGAGAAGTGTGATACATGAGGAGCTTCTGTGTGTTGCCAAATGCAACACTCCAAAAACATTATTCTAGAAAGTACACAAGAAAAGGAAAAGGTTGTGATAAGGCAATTCCAATTTGGATAAAAGAAGCCTGCCTCTTTAAATGGTTAGGGCATGTATTAAATAGATCATTTGGGGATTGATTAACTGCCTGAGATGGCCTGATTTTGTCGGATTCTTGACGCGACACATTGAAGATGGACAGCTAACCATTGGGAGCTGAGGCTTCGCTGTCTGCAAGGCAGTCAAAATGTTAAAATGATTGATCCCAATGCCAACAGCTCAAGCACAAGGCATCTTCTATTTCTATGTCCTCTTCACTACTTTATTCCCCCACGACAGCCTGACAAATACAAGTAGCCCTTGCTGCAAATGATTTATGGATGGTAAATGTAAATGAAAAATTTATTTCCAGAGTATGTCTTTGTTCTAGAAATGATTGTGAGCTGTCAGAGCGAGGGATCTTGGAATTGTAGATCAGGCAGGGATGCAGTTGCCCCACCCAGGCATACTACCTAATCAGCTAAATTCCAAACTCTAGCTTGTTCTCAGAAGAATTTTGGCTAAAAAGGAAATGAGAAGAATCACTCGGCCCACTGGGCCAAGGCAGAGTTATATGGAATCCAGGATCCATCTGCTAGGGATGCCTCCTTGCCCAGGGCTGGGTAGCAGCTCAGGGGACCCATTGCTCATTGTGTCTTTCATGTTATTGGACAGGTGATTATGAAATCAGAGTAGGTTCTTGGAAAAGACATGCAGCTAGAGCTGGGGAATGGTAGAAATGCCATAGAGCCAGGCCAGAAGAAGCCTGTCACAATTAATGGGAAGCTTTGAAAATTGGAGGAGTGGTGATCTCAGCCTTAGAAAAATATGCCAGTAAACTATCACCCAACCCAGGAGAGGTGCTGGTGATGAGAAAAGGAAAGAAAATGTTGAATGCATTCAGCTTATTGGGAATGCATTATTCACTGCCTGGGTGAGTCCCTGCATGACTGTTTCCCAAACTGGCTTGATCCCAGCGACCTTTGAAAGACATTTATTTTTTCTCATTGCCTTCTCTTTTTCAGAATGGGAATGTGCTTTGCAGCCGAGTCAGATGTCCAAATGTTCATTGCCTTTCTCCTGTGCATATTCCTCATCTGTGCTGCCCTCGCTGCCCAGGTAAAGCAGTTTGTCTCTTTCTTTCCTAGCTGTGGTTCTCCATCTTCCCTCTTCACCCAACTCATTTCATCTCCATAATTCCCCAGAAGGGAAACTTCCAGACAGATAACAATAGGAAACTTTAGGCTGTCCAAACTGGCCTCTAAATACATTTTATAGCCCAAATGGGGTACATTCTAGGCTCTAGTAAGTTATTGGGTACCCAGTAACAGATTTTTATTGGCATTTTAATCATTTGAAGGTGGGTGTCAATCGGAGATGGAAATTGTGGCCCAGAGATTTTCTGCTGTAAGCAGCCTCTTCCTGCCATGGGCAGCAGGCACCAGGAGAGTTGCAGCATGGCGGCATGTGTCTTATGCAATTAGTGCTGGAATTGCATCCGAGCATAGCTTCTAAATTATGAGGGGGCCGTTCATAAATCAAAGGAGCTGACCCAGTGAGTTTTATGACAGTATAAAGCTGCCTGCCTGCTGAATAGTCACCTCCTCCAGACTGCACAGTTATTATGTACACATTGTTAAGAGTAATTCTAAGGGGCAGCCAGGCAGAGATTTTTCACAAGGCTGTTAGGATGTCTACTTTCACGATTTGCAGCTAGGATATTTGTCTGAGGCAGGGGCTCCCTCAATGACACTTTGTTCACGTCTGACTGGGGCCTGATTCCGACCCCAAAAGTGTGTGGAATAATTCAGAGAATGCCTGTGGGCCCAATGGCAGTCCTAGAAAAAGCTACTTGACACTCTTGGGATCTGTCAAGTATAAGTCTTATCATCCTGTAAGTTGATTCTATTTCTCTTTAGGGTGGAAATTCTTGAACTAGGGTTCCTGGGTGGGCTTTTGAGGGTCAAAGAACCCTTTAAAATTGCTTGCAGTTTTTGATGTAACTACGTATATGTGTAAATTCCTTTAGAGAACATCCGCAGCTTTATTGTCAGTCCCAAAGGGGTGTTCACGAAGAACCACTACCCTAGCTAAGGTATACACGGTGCTTTTTAAGTGGTGAGGAACTTCCAGAACGTATAAGAGAGAAACCAAATGTATCAGGGCAAAAAATCTTAGGAATAAGGCTGGGAATGGGGTTCAATGAAAACCCAGTCAACTGAAATGTTCCAAGAGTGGAGGATTTTTTTTTTTTTAATGGAGAAGAAACATCCAAACTCTTTTTGTCACCACCTTTATAATATATATTTTCCTGCATCAGTAAATACACCCTAATGAACAAAAGTGATTTATTTCCAGATGGCAGATCATGCCATATCACAGGTTTTTAAATTGTGAGTGTTGGTGCTGATAGTATATGCTTTAAGATGTCAGAGAGTGACTGGGCATATGACCAACCTAAAAGTTGCTGGGGTTTTTTTGGAATAAGTCCCTAAGTGAGGCTTACTGTTTCTGTATGTGTTTATTTGCTTCTTCTTCCTAAACTGGATTGCAAAAATGTGGTATGGGCAGCGGGGTGTGGGGGTGGGGGTGCTCTGGTAAATGGGAACAATGTTTCTGATAAAGTTGCCACTCTGGAGAGCTTTTTTTTTTTTTTTTTTTTTTTTGTTAACCTGCCAGATAGCCTTATAAAAACTTTTTATTCCCCAGAAGTCTCCAAAAGTGGTCTAATGTCATAGGAACTTATCTAAACTTCTGTGTAAAGATTGGTCTTCCCTGGGAAGAAGGTTGAGGCATGACCCAGGCCCAGAGCATACGGCAAAAGAACATAGAATAGAATATGGCTGTACCTACCCCAGATGCCTAACAGGAGGCAAGTATTGAGAAAAAGGGAGAGTATAAGCTAGCAGTTATTTTGAGAGAAAAATAAAGTGTTAGAAGAACTGAGCTCAAAAATTCCAGAGGTGAGAACATTGAAAGAAATAAACACCATTATCGTTAAGACTTAAAAAGCTCATTTTATGGTATGGAGGATAGAAATAAACTATTCCTTTTCTTTTCCTTCTTGCTCTTGCAGCTCACTTCTCCATAAGTTCATTTTTCTTCTTGTTAACTATAACCTTTAACAGCTCTTTCTGTGGGTAATAGTCCTAAAATTCCCTAGTCCTTATATACCAAAAAAGTATTTACTTTGCAATCATTCTTGAATGATAATTTGGCTGGGTATGAAATTATATGTGCATGTTCATCTCCCCTCAGCACTTTGAAGATACTACTAAATGGTTTGTTGGCTTTTTTGTTTGCTTGTTTATTTGTTTGTGGTTAAGAATTCTGCTATTTGTAGTTCTTTTGTGGGTTCTTCTGTTTTTTGTTTTTGTTTTTTCCTTCTAGCTTTTAAAACTTTCTTCTTTTCATTGATGCACACAATGGGATGTGTAAGTTTGATTATTCTCTTCAACCTGCTCAGCAGATGATTTTTTCAGCCAAAGGAGTCAAATTTCTCATCAATTTTTAGTCAGTTTTTTGAAAATTATCTCTTCACCTTCTTATTTTTTTTCATTCTCAAACTTGTCTTTGTTGTATATTATTGCATCTCATTTAATTTATCCTTTATGTCTCCTTTAATTTTCCCTCCTGATATTCTCCCTAAAATGATATATTACTTCAAGTCTATTCTCCAATTCATGAATTCTTTCCATGCATACTATTTAGGCCATCTGTTGGGGTTTGTTTGTTTCCTTGTTTATTTTCAATAACCTTGTTTCCCCTCAGGTTTTCAAGTTATTTAAAAAGACATCTACATGATGCTAATTTATAACCTGTTATTGTTTTGGGGGATCTTATTCTCTTTTTTACCTCTTTAAAATATTTAAATGTTTATTTGAAGTCCATTTCAGATTGTTCAAATATCTAAATATTTTTAGATGTGAATTGTCACCTTTGCTGGGTTTCTTGACAGCTTTTCTCAGTCCTGAATTTTCCTTGGTTTTCTACTTTTTCTTTCAAAGCTCATTATCCATGGGTGTTTTTGTTTGTTTGTTTTTGTTTTTGTTTTTTCTGGCATGAGCCCTTCCTTGTGGGATGGTTGTTGCAGGCTTTATAGTTCACTTTGCTCTAAACCAGGTCATATATTAATGACTCGGTTTGGGCTGCCTCATGCCCGAATGGTCTATTTCTACCTCTGTTTTCTTGTGCACTACTAGTCTCTGATGATGATCATGGACAGAGACCTCATCTACAACTGCCTACCTTGGACAATCAGTGTTTTTTAGGGAACACTGAATGGGGAGAGCTATGTCAGCCCCTGTTTACGTGTGAGTACTATGACCCTAGTCCCCAACTTCGCATGGGAAGCCACTTGCAAGCTGCAGTTTCTCCTCAGCCATTTGGATCCAAACTACCCATATTCAGTCCCAGCTGCTGATGGACCATATGGCTTTGGCTCCCACTTTATTGCTGTACTTTCCTCCTCTATTTTATTCCACAAAGAGTTTTTTTATGTTTCTGAATATGATTTTACAGTTTCCACATTTTATTTATTTATTTTTCTAGTTCCACATTTCCTCTCTCTTTGTTTTGAAAATAACAGGGAGATTTCTCATGTGCTGTCTTTGCCATATTGAACCAAAATGCAACCAGCTATTCTTTCTTCCTACTGAAGATAAAGCAAGAGTAAGTAGCTTTAAATCATAGCAGAGAGGAATGGAGCTTTACAAAAGGAAGAACTTTGGAACACCATGGCTGTTAAATCCTAGAATAAATGACTAAGGAGAATTTTAGTCTCTTTACTTAATATTTCTAGAAATAAAAAGGTACCCACCCATCTGAGATAGAGTTGGCACAGTCGTGCTTTGAGACAGGGCAATGGATGTGATGACTCCTCTGTGTTCCTTCCACCCCAGTGATTATTAGGCATGAGGAAGCTCATGCCTTCAGGGTCACAGAAATGTTTGGTCAAAGAAAAGGGCTCTGGTTTTCTGTCTTAACCCAATGGAAGGCACTGTGATGAAAATGTCCCCATTTAAGAAGAAAATATTTAAAGCCAAGATGATGAATAAGCTCTGTATAAAAAGGAGAAGACAAACAAGCAAACCATATACTCCAGATATTGGCTTTACATACTGTCCTATAGCAGTATTGACTTAGAGGAGCTTTTGCCTAGGTAGTAACAGACTCAGTGGAAGTGTCCTACCTTTCATGCTTAGAGCTTAGTTTCCATTGAAGGAGACAGGGGAGTCATCTCATTTCATTTGTTTATATATTTCGCATGGCTCTTGCTTTCTAAACTCTACCTCTAAAATTTCCAAGGATCCCACCTATATTTGAAATTGTCTCCTACAGCTCCTGCTAAACCGTGGAAATCATAGTATGCAGGCAGCTCTTCCAGAAATACCAGAGAGAAATCTATGCTGATTCCCACAAAGAGCAAATAAAACTATTTTCATCAGCACTTGTCCAAGTCTTGGCAGAGGTCAAGTCTTAGTCACATACCACAGTGCTCTACTGGGCCCAAAGAGGCTACATGGAGGCTGGAACATTCTTAATGGAAAAGTCAAGACTGCATAGGACTCATGAATGTCATTAAATTCATCCTGGTCTCTAAGCAGGACTCTGTGGAGTCCCTGATAATTAAGAGATTTTAGAGATTTGTAGGAATTAAATTCCCTATCTTCTCTTTTGGGGGAATGAAGTGGTAATGCTGGAAGGGAAAGTAAAACAACATGACTTATTTTCATAATGTGTGTGTGTGTGTGTGTGTGTATAAAATATATATATTTCATCATATATTTATTATATATATGCACAGATAGAGAATTTTATTACAAAAAGAAGACTTTTATAGTGATCAGGAGTCTAAATCGTATTATCTAAGAGGGCTTTTTAAAATGGTCATTCCACTGAGAATTTGCTGTTCAGAATTAATAAATTTGGGTTTTCCTGGAAGTATTCCAGCATTCCTGTGTTATTAAAGAGCCCTTATAAAATTGCCAAAATAACTGATTTGATCTGGTTAGCAGAGACCTAATCCACAGTGTTTCCTTTTGGCTAGGTGAAAAAGTTTGGCACTATGAATGGTTTTAATAGGAATAGTGACAGTGTGGTTTTGCCAAGAGAGACAACCCAATCTTAGATATTCAAGGTAGGTGAGGGAAAAGACCTTACCAGTGTTGCACTATAGTGTGTGTTCCCATAAGGAGAATGTGGGAAGCCCTGTGTCATTTCTCTTTCAACAATGGTTGGGTTGTGAGTGAGCTAGCAAACACAGGTATTTCTGCCACAATATGATATGCACATATCTGAAAATCCTCACATTCTACAAAATTGTACACTGAAAAATAACAGGGCTTAAGGAAAAAGTAGCATTGGAGAAAACCACTCAAAACGTATGCAGCTTTGTAACCAGAATACTAACAAAGCAACTGTACTAATGAAATACTAACACAGTTTAAAAAGGCATCTTACATTTCTAATAAAATATTACAGTAAATATAGACTTCTAGAATTCACCTTTTAAAATGGTAACATTAGCTTGAAGGAAGGGTGTTTAAGGAAGAATTGAAGCTGCTGAGTTATAGAGACAACAGTAAATTTCTCAAAGATCAGGGAGAATCATGTAATAAGCACTTATAAGACAGAGCATGTGGCCCAACTGAGGCAAGAGGAAGAATGTAGGGCAAATGGCTTGCTGATTTCAGTTGAGTTAGTGTACTTGGCTTTTAGCTGCAGTCACTTGGTAGTGCAAAATATTAATTTGCTGGGTAATCATATATGAACTAATGCAATTTCTATTTTATACCAACTTCATTCCCTTATTTAGCACTCACATATGAACCACTTGTGTTACACAAATCCACACTATAGTGCAGACTGTGTAAGATGAGGTAGATACATGGCATTTGACTTTAGACAAGTTTAGAGTAAGAGTTGAAAATCACTTGTCTACTCTGAATTTGCTTTTTTTGTCTTTAATCACTGACCTATCTGCCCTTGTGTTCCCCTTTTCTCCCATCCATGCATTTATATTAAAAAGGAATCTAGAGTCTAGGTCTATGACTATGTCTGTCTATATCTGTGACTTCCACTGTTACAGTAACCAAGTAGACAGGCCTTTTGTGTTTCCTCCAGTTTTTATCTAGGGCAAAGGTTCATAAAAGAGATTTATTTATTTTTTTATTGTGGTAAAATATGCACAACATAAAATGTATCATTTTAGTGAATAATTCTGTGGCATTAAGAACATTTACAATATTGTACAAGTGGTAAGAACATTTACCGCTAATCTAGTTTCTGAAATTTTTCACCACCCCAAAAGGAAACCTATTACACAGTCACTCTCCATTCCCCTTTTTTCCTAGCCCCTGGTAGCCATGAATCTACTTCTCTATGGATTTGCCTATTCTGGATGTTTTGCATAAGTGGAATCATACAATTTGTGGCCTTTTGCATCTGGTTTCATTCACTTAGCATAGTGTTTTCAAGGTTTACCCATGTTGTAGCATGTATCAGTATGACTTTTCTTTTTAGGGCTGAATAATCTTCCATTATTATGAATAGATCACTTTCGTTATCCATTCATCTGTTGGTAGTCATTTGGGTTGTTTCCACCTTTTGGCCATTGTGAATAATGCTGCTATGGACATTTATATACAAGTTTTTGTGTGGCATATGTTTTCAATCATTGTGTATATACCTAGGAGTGGAAATTCTGGATCTTATGGTAATTTTGTCTTTAATTTATTGAGGAATCACTCTTAAATTTTAAGGTTGCCCCATCTTCTTTTAGTTCATTTCTTTGAGTACCTACTGCCAGCCATCCCCATGGTTGCTGCTGATTTGCTGCTGTTGCCACCATCCATATCTGATCTCCATTGCTCTCTTCTCTCTTCTATTCTCTTCTGAATTCTATATTCATTTGTGTCTTGGATTTTATCAAAAAAGATCAATTCCTTGTTAACAGTAACAGTCAATTCACATATTGTTTTCCTTAGTAAGGTGACTACGATAGCTGTAATGTGCAAGATGATCAATCAGGGTCCACTCCTTTGCCTGCAAAAGATTGGTATATATATTACACATAATAATTATATATATGTATATATATATATACACACACACACACGTATATATATATCTTTATGGGTCCAGAGTTATCCAAAAGCCTAAGGATTCTGAAATGTTGGTGTCTGGAGAGCAGATATTTTGCTTTATTATTATTATTACTATTTTAGGTTACTGAGGGGTTGCCAAAGGAGATGTTCACTTTTGATCACTAGACCTTCCATGTCCATACTGACTGTTCTCTTAAACCCCTTTAACTATCTTCTATGCCTTATTTCCACTATTTTTCTTATACCATTGGTCCTTGGACACTTGACACAGTACAAGGGGTTAAAACCTTCTTCAAGAAAGTAGCATTCACTGGGCGCGCTGGCTCACGCCTGTAATCCCAGCACTATGGGAGGCCGAGGCGGGCAGATCACAAGGTCAAGAGATTGAGACCATCCTGGTCAACATGGTGAAATTCCATCTCTACTTAAAATACAAAAAATTAGCTGGGTGTGGTGGTGCGTGCCTGTAGTCCCAGGTACTCGGGAGGCTGAGGCAGGAGGATCGCTTGAACCCAGGAGGTGGAGGTTGTGGTGAGCCAAGATCATGCCACTGCATTCTAGCCTGGCAACAGAGTGAGACTCCGTCTCAAAAAAAAAAAAAAAAAAAAAAAAAAAAAAAAAGGTAGCAGTCAGTTTACCTTTACCAGATGAGGTGATCTTTGTCTCTGGTAAACTCTGGGAATTTAATTTCTTTTTAAAAAGAATGTGATTTCCTTTTGGTATGCTAGAACCCTTATGTCATGTAAGAACAAGGCTTTTAGGCGCATTATGGCCTTCCATTATGATAGAGCAGAACTCTTAACTTCTATTTCTTTCAGTGAACATTAACTAAAGCTAGCCTCACACAAAAGTAAAGAAGGCGATACCACATTGAGGGATATCAAGAGGCCCATTGGTCCCAAATAAATCTTCCATTTGCTTTCTATATGCAAGAAACTGCCACCATTATAATAGTTTTCCAGGGTTAAGATAGTGTTTCCCAAAATTTGCTCCAGAGAACATAATTTTGTGGGATGGTAATTGAGTTTACTAGGGAAAACATTTGTATGGTAAAATAAATTTGAGTTTCTGAATTAGAAAAAGTTCAACATGTGATTTTCAATGTAAGACTTCTCAGAGTCACATATACACACACACACACACACAGACATATACACACATTTATAATTTAAGAGGAATAAGGTTTTTATTTTTTAATTGACACATAATAATTGTACAAATTTATGGAGTACAAAACATAGGGATATTTTGATACCTACAGTGTGTAGTGATCAAATCAGAGTATTAGCATATCCATCACTTCAAACATTTATCATTTCTTTGTGCTGTGAACTTTCAAAATCCTCTCTTCTGGCTGTTATTGTGTATCATTTAACCAACCTCTCCCTATCCTCCTCTTTCTGCTACCCTTCCCAGCCTCTAGTAACCACTATTCTACTTTCTGTTTCTATGAGATCAACTTTTTTAGCTTCCACATATGAGTGAGAACATGCAGTGTTTATCTTACTGTTCCTGACTTATTTTGCTTAAGTTAGTATTTTCAAGGCTCATTCACGTTGCTGTGAATGACAGGATTTCTTTCTTTTTTATGACTGAATACTACTCCATTGTGTATGTATACCGCATTTTCTTTATCTGTACTTCTGTTGGTGGAAACTTACGTTGATTCCATATCTTGCTATTGTGTGTAGTGCTGCAATAAACATAGGGATATAACTATCCCTTTGATATACTGATTTCCCTTTTTATTTATTTATTTTTTTTTGGATATATACCCAGTAGTAGGATTACTGGATCATATAGTAGTTTTATTTGTGCTTCTTAAAGAAACCTCCATACTGTTTTCCATAGTAGCTGTACTGATTTACATTCCCTCCAACAGCATATGAGTTCCCTTTTCTCCACATCCTCACTAGAATCTATTATGTTTTGTCTTTTTGAACATAACCATTCTAACTGGGCTGAGATGATACCTCATTGTGGCTTTGATTTGTATTTTCCTGGTGATTAGTGATGTTGAGCATTTTTATATACTTGTTGTCTATTTATATGACAGAGCCTTGATACATTAGTACACATTATGAATCTACCAGAGAGGTATATGGGATGTAATATTGTCTAAACTTATTCAGCCATAGGACCTATTTTTTGGAGGCACTTTGCAGAATTAGGGTTCTTTATTATGTGCTTTGAGAAGTGTTGTATTTTGCCATTCAATTTCTAGGAGTAATTTATGTTATAGCAATAAGCTATTGGAGAAGTTTGTTAGGGTAGTAGGCAATTTTAGCCCAAGACCCTAAACTAGTACTACTCAAATTTTAACGTGCTCAAGGATCACCTTGGGAGATTTGATAAAATGCAGACTCCCAGACCCTACACCAAAAATCCTGAATCATTTAGGCTGCAATGGGTATCATGCATTTCACACAAGCATTGCAGTTAATTCTAATGCAGTCGGATTGAGGACTGCACTACAGTAATAGGGCCCAGGGGAGGTTTTGAGAAAGGAGGTCAAGAGAACTGCCCACAGAAAGCCGTTCTGGGTAAGATCTTGCAGCAGTGGGATCTCCAGAGGGCTGTGGGCAACATGACAACATTGTTTCACTGATAATGGAGCACATAGACACTCTGGAAACACATTTTCCTTGTGTGACATTTCCCCAGGACCAACCCTGCAGTAACATGTGCACAATGTGCCATCTGGCCTGCCCCTCTGCTTTCCCAGAGCTCCCACCCAAAGGCTGCCTCCTCTGCCATCTTCCACATTCAGAGTCCTTGGCTGTCATGTCCAGAAAGCAAGACCCTCCGTAGGGAGCTTCTCCCTCTACCCCGCCCATTGTTCATGACTTGTTGTTGGCGAGAAATGAATGGCATTTCTCGGAATTAGCCCAGGAATTTCTGCTGATAAACAAATGAAACTCTCAAAGGGAAAAGCAATCAACATAGTTTGAAATAAAATCAGCGTTTTCAGCTTAGTCTGTTTTTAACTTAGTTTGAAATAAGAGTCACATCTAGGGTACTTTAAGGAAAGAATTAGCAAAATATCCTGTGGTGGGCTTTCATCTGAATTGCAGGATTGACCCTTGAACCAGGGCCTGTTTTCTTCTTCAGTAAGCAGAAGAAGCAATTATTACCTTGATTTCCTGTGACCTGTGATTCTGAGACCTGTCCAGCCATCGGATCAGCTTTGCCCAAGCCCACCCCCACTTCCCTGCCAAGTTGCCTGACACCTGAAATTGTCATTACAGCTTAATCTTTTAAATTTAGGCCTTGTCCTGATAAATTCACCAATATTTGAAGGTAGTAACTTAACTCTTATTAATCATTTTTAATTTCATCTGAACACAGGATTTAGAAAGCAGAATTTGATTGTAGAAAGAGGAGGCAGGTGTTGTAGGGGAAGATCCCGAGGCCGCTAAGCTCAGCTGGGCACCTGAAGAGTTACAAAGGGATAGGGGCCTGTTGAAGGAAGGGCCTAGGGAGTCAAGCTGTACCTACCCCGAAGTCCTGCAGAACACCAGTAGTATTGAGGATAAGTTCTTTATTTGTGGCAGAGGACACAGTGGTTTCTAGGATGAGTTGCCAGCTCTCAAGTTTTTCACTTTAGAGTTGTTCATTTAAAACCAATATGTTCTCAAAGTAGCCAAATATCCTTGCTATCTGTTGCCTAGAGCCAAAGAGTTTCGCTTCAGGGTTTTGGATGCGAAATGACTATAACCCAAAAGGTTTGCCAGATTATTTGCAGCCACTAAGATAAGCAGTTGTCTTTATTAGAATGATTTTTGTCTGATTTTTGTATTTAGAATTTTATACTATCAGCTATTCCCTAAAAGAGATTTTAGGAACTGGCAGACTTAGGGTGACAGTTACTGAAATCTGTTCCAAAATCCGTCTCCTCACAGGACTCCATTTTTGGCCATCAAAGTAGTCTATTTTATAAATGTCTTGATGTGTTGTCTTTTGTCTTTGCCACATACACTCTAAGACACAGAAACTGGGAAGTGGTTCAGCAAATATATGTATGGTTAGGGTAATACTCCCAGAATTGGAGATAGGCTAAGAAATATATGTACTGTATCTCTCAATAAAGGGCTAAATCAAAGCCGTCTGCAGGAGGGGGAGGAAGAAGGCTGTTTGGATTTTAGTTTAATTGGGAAGACAGAGAAATACATCAAACTTGGGAGTTGAGGTTGTTTTTTGGAACATGAAGATAATGTAAGTATCCCCACAAGCTCTTTCTCTTTTCTTCAATAAATTCATCCCGTTTTGATTTCTCCACATTCACAAGATTGTGCCCTCAGGGATCTAAGGCCAAATCAGAGTCCACACTCACCATCATACCTTTTATATAGAATATTCATTTATTATTTTAATAGGAGAGAAATGGATATTGAGAAGGAGAGGGCAAGGAAATGTGGCATGCTTTCTTCCTTGTTTTCTTTCTTTGTTTCCCTTCTTTCCTTCCCTCATTCCTTCCTTTTTTATTTTCATTCTCTTTTTTGTTTAATTTGTGATTATTTTCTTGTGCTAAAATATCCATAACATAAAATTTACCATTTTAACCATTTTTGTGTGTACAGTTCAGTAACATTAAGTACATTCACACTGTTGCACAACCATCACCACCATCCATCTCCAGAACATTTTCGTCTCCCCAAACAAACTCTGTACCCGTTAAACACTAACTCTCCACTTTCTACTTCCTGTCTCTATGAATTTGGCTACTCTCAGTACCTCATATGAATGGCATTATGCTGTATTTATCCTCTTGTGGTGTATGTTTTTTGCTTACCATAATATCTTTAAGGTTCGTCCAGGATGTAGTGTGTCTCTTTTTTAAATGGGGAAGAGAGAGAAGAAATTTGAGAAGAGGCTGGTGGTAGAGATGAGGAAGTGAAGTCAGGAGACAACTAAGGAGTCTTAGAGGAATCTAGCAAATGTTTTTTTCAAAGCACATTTTTTCTGGAAGACTCCAGAGACCACACTGTCTTTGAAAATGACAGGCATGACAAGCAGTAACTAGCATTGCTGCCTGTGTGAAATGCTAGGTTTCGAAAGATGTTTTCCTTATTAACATTCCCCAGGGAACTTCAAGAGTGTCATCTATTAGGAGGTGATTACTGGCAAGTTTTGTCATCTGCTTTTGGAGAAATCCATAGGAATAGAACAGTACCCGTGTTTCTTTTTATCTGGAGAAGTACTTTTCCAAAAGGGCCTCTTCTGACACTGCTTTCTGAGGGAAATTGTGTCTGGAGCCATTCAACATAGCTTTATTAGAAAGATTATTAAAGGATTAGAGTATGAAACCTATGAGTTGATGTTGAAGGAAAACTGTAATTACTGAAACTGGTGAAAGAAAGACCGGCCTTCACTAAGTTTCAGAAACATAAATGGGTCTTAGAGGAGGCTGATCAGCTTTCTCCTTCCACCTCCAAAGGGGAAGAAAGAGTAGAAGTGAGCTTCAGTATAAGAAACATAGGCACAAAAAAGTAGTTCTGGGCATAAATAAGGGGAGTGAAGTCATTTTATAGTCAATATATTAATAGCTCAAACTCAATGCTGAGTAAACACAAGACACACATAAATGCACAAACGCATGCAATATGATTCCATTAACATCAAGTTCAAAATAGGCAAAAGTAAACTATATTGTTTATGGATGTGCATAAATGTGATAAAACTACAATAGAAAGTGAATAATTATCACAATAGTCAGCATGGTGATGAGTTGACCTCCATTGGGGGGTGCTTCTGGGGTGCTGGCAATGCACTCTTTCTTGATCCATGTGGTAGTCACACGGGTGTTTGCTTTGAAAGCATCAGTACAACTCTACATTTATGTTTTAGGTACGTAAGTTATATTTCCAGTATAATATAAAGTGGGATTACATTTTCATTTGTTCCTGATGGTTCTGATTGGAGGCAAAAGTACCAGGAGACCTTGCAAGATTACAACCAAGCATAGGATTTTTATGTGCATATGGCAGTTTGGGAGGTTGTTATATTTGTCTACTTGTTTGCATTGTTTTGGTCTTCTTGATGTTTGGCTTTTGTGTGTGTGTATGTGTTTTGTTTTTTGGTTTTTGGTTTTTGGGGGTTTTTTGTCACAAAGAAGAGAAGTACCAAAACCTAGAGAAAGGTGTGTTCCTTGTCCTTTAAGTGGGCTCTTGGAATTAGTAAGTGGGCATTGATTTCCAAGTTGTAGAATGCACACTATATCGGCATCTGGATGAAATCATCTGGCTCCAGGCTTTTATCACTGACCAGAGGACCAGAGGGCATGTTTGGCTTCCAGGAAGTCAGGCTGGTCAGGACCACCTTTGGGAAGGAAGGAGGGCTTTGGACCTGTGGGGTATGCCTGCCCTCCCTCAAAGTGAGGTTGTATTGTGTTATCATGGGGGGAGGAAGGCAGGGGGGCTAGTAAAGAGATGGGGCCTAGCTCTGCTCTCTTTCCAGTTCACTGTGGGACGTTCACAGAGCTGATTAACCTCTTTGTACCTATTTTCTCAGCTTGTAAAATGAGATGATAATTCCTGACTTCTCTTAAAGTTTGCATTGACAGCAAACGAGAAAGTTGATATGGGAAATTGCTTTGAAAAGTGTAAGGAGGTATATATAAGCAAGGCAGTGCTCAGCAGTGAAAAGAAGGTATTTAAATCCTAGGTCCCCAGATTTCATCTGGGCATATCTGCAATATGGGCAAAGCCTGAAACCATAGCATTTTGGTACGTGTTCCTCTAGATCCCAATGATAGCAGCCTCATAACCAGGCATTGACCATGTGTCTCCAGCCTCAGGGAAAAGATGAGGGGAGTCTAAAGGAAACAAGTAACAGGTTTAATGACTGTCAGGCAAAAGGTATTAAATTAATGGCATCACCTCTGCCTTACCTTTCTATTTCCTTCTGATTAGATTTCCAGAGGTGCCTGTATGAGTATGCTGCACAATAATGCTGATATTCTCAAAGCTGAGTGAGCTCTTAACAGAAACATAAGGTAGTGTTGTGAATGCACTCAGAAACAAGGTAAAAATCTCTGGACTGCCTTGAAAAATTGAGAGGGATTTTTCTGGGGGAGGACTAGAACTGATACCTCCTCCCTCCTAAATCATAAAAAGAGAGTGCAAGATTCACCATTATGTGTTGATTAGGCTGCCTTATTCCTGTTTGGTTCCTACCTTCTGCTAATTCGTGCTCTTGCTAGAGGCTGTCATCTGGCGCCTCTTGCAGGAGCACAGTGTGCCCCTACTGCAGGGGGCCTCTCAGACCACTGGGATCAGGGAAATGAGCCATTGCTGTAGTGTTACTTCCAAACCAGGGAGGATCAGCACACACACACACACCCCTTCTGCCCCCACCAACTTCTCCAGGGCTTTAGAAATGTCTGAGGACTGTTTTGTTCATCACAGTAATGGGAGGATGTCATTGGCATTTAGTGGGCAGCAACAAGAGATGCAAAATGTTCCACAATAAGTAGGAACACAGTGCATGGAAGAAGTGTCCCACACAAAATTCCAGTGGTGGCTCTATTGAGAAATACTGGACAGCAGCCTTAGTCAGAGAAGCCTAGGGAAAGGAGTCTCTTCCTAACCAGAAGTTGGTGGTGTAGGTCCACTCATTCATTCATTCACTCACTCACTCATATTCATTTCACAAAAGTTTACAGAGTATAAGCTTTGAGACAGATCCCATGTTGGTGCTGAGGTTTCAGAGTTCCTTCCTCGAGGAGTTCACAGTCTAGTGGAGGAGACACGCATAACAAGATTATTAAAATGTAATGTGATGAGTACTCTGGTAGAAGTGTGGACAAGGGCTATGTAGGCAGACAGGGGAGAAGACAGGTACTCTACAAGAGCCAGGAGTCAGGCACAGTCCCAGAGGGGAGTGGACATTTGAGCTGGGTTCTGACAGATGAATGGCACTTTGCCAGATGTAGAAGAGGGAGGTGGGGAGGGCACGTGCAGAGGCATGTGTGGGATCCATGACTGCAGTTGAGTATGGTCTGTGTAGGAGGGAGGAGGCTGGAAAGGTCAGATTGATGGAGGCCCAGTCTCAAAGGACCTTGTACATCCTGTGGGTAGACATTATTTTGCAGAGCCAGCCCACTGCAAAAGTAGGGAGGAGGTGCAGTTTGTCTTTAGTGTTCTTGGATGTCTTTTTGCACCCCCTTTCCTCTCTTGCAGTCCCTCACATCCTCACCTCTCTCCCAGCCACTTACATAGGCAGCTGATGAGACTCCTTCCAGCAGAAAAGTCTTAGCTTAACTATAAGAATTAACTAAGGATAGAATTCCAGATGTCAGTGGGAGAGTCTTTGGGCAGAGAACCTGGAAGAACTGAGCACTATGGAGATAGGGCAGAGGAGCTTTGTTCAGTTTACACACATTTGATGTAAGTGTAAGTGTATGTAAGCATGTGGGTGAGCGTGTATGTTGGATTAGGTGAAACTGTGTGGTATGTATTTGTGTGTGTGTGTGTGTGTGTGTGAATGAGAGAGAGAGAGAGAGAGAGAAACGGGACAATTATAGTTCCTATCTCAAAGGACTGTTGTGAGGATTAACTGAATTAAGATATCTAAAGGAGTTAGCATAGTGCCCTGCCCATAGTATACCCTCAATAAATGCAAGGTATTGTTGGTATTATTTTAGAATGCAGGGCCAGAGTTCAGTCTGGAGGAGGGGGAACATGCTTACTACCAAGATGGAGATGAAGATTTTACACTAAGACTTAGTGGCTATGTCTGACTAGTTTCAAGTATGTACCTAGGACACATTCTGTCACTGGGATAATATAATTTTTCAGCGTGTTGGCTTATCAGAATGTTCATGTTCCCAAGTGGAGTCATAGCATTATACTGTATATATTTGGGTACTTTCTCCATCTCTACTCATAGAACATATGGCAGGTGTTTTACAAATGATGTGGACCTGTCTTGAGGCCCAGATCAGCTGGTCTGTCCTCATGTATAGGAATATAAAATAGAAGAGCCACAGCACTAGGGCCAGAGCCAGGGAGATGCATTAGAAAGGAATTAACTTGAGAGGATCTGAATTAGGGAACAAAAGTCCTAGCCGGAGAAGGAAGGAAGAAGCAAAAAGGGGGAAAAAAAAAACAGGACAGGATACATAAGATCATCCAGCTGCCCCCAAACTGAACTTACAATGTTTTCTGTGTTCTCTTTGGAAGAGGAGTTGGCTTGTCCAGAATTCAATGGAAACTTGTTGATTGACACTGAATTGGGCACAAGTTCAATGTGAGTGCGCCTTCAGCTATTTATTTGATTTTTTTTAAATGCACCCTTTGCAATAAGACTGTTTAGTTTCTACTGGCGCCCTGGGGCAGTGAGTTTAGATTGTTAAAATAGCAGCCATTAACACTCTCTGTGTTATGACACTCTCCTTCCTACCCCCCTTTAGAGGAATCAGGCATGAGGTTGTTTTACAAAAGTTTAATTCTCCTCTTCCCACCAAAAGAAACTGAGATTCCTCCTCTGAGTCAGAGGCACGTTTGCCCAGCCCTAACCCTGAAAACCTCCAAGTCTGCCTACCCGCCTCACCAGCATCCCCACAAACACACACACGTGACTCTCATGTACCTCTGGAACACACACACTTTCACATACACTCTCACAGGCTCACACCCACACCCATCCCACAAGCTAGAGGAGCCCTAGGGAGCCCTTGTGCTTGTCTTGCTGTTCTTTTGTTTTGCTTTCCTTTATTTGCTTTGTTTTGATTTGAAATCAGTCTTTGGGATTACATTGGACAATTTTTTCATGTTATTAATAGTGCTGTGCAGGGAGCATGTAAGGACTTCCTCCTCAGTCCTGGCCATGCTTCCTTCTCCAAATACAATGCTGACTCTCATTGATCAAACTGATCTTTGTCAGACTTTGCATACAATACCTCTTGGGCGAATAGCTCAGGGAGCTCTAAAAGATGCATGAATTCTGGGATTATCTAGACTATTCATGAGTCTGCTTAAAAGGAAATTTTTCATGAGAGGAGTGGATCGTTATGGCTTTCCCAAAGGCCCTGGGGAAAAATCAAAGGAGCAGAGACAATGTAGAAAGTGTGGAACTGCTCAGCTCCCAGAGCAAAGCAATAATCTGACCAATCACAGGGCCCCCACCCCCACCCAAAGTCAGCATTGGTCAGGCTGAACGGCCATCATGAGCAGAAGCCTAGGAGGCATGGAAGGGAAGTTCTGTGTTCTCTGGACATCTATGATACATGTTGTCTATACTAGCACTGTCCAATAGAACTTTTTGCAATGATGGAAACATTCTGTATCTGCACTCTCCAATGTGGCAGCCATTAGCATAGGTGGCTGTTGAACACTTGAAATGTGACCGGTGTGAGACTGAGAAGCTGCATTTTAAGTTGGATTTAATGTTAATCAGTTTAAATATGAATAGACATATGTGACTAGTGGTTACTGTAGTGCATGGCACAGCTCTATCCCATTCACTGGATACTTTTGTGCTGCACTGAATTTAATTTTGTACCTCTTCTCTGTTCAGTGTCTTGCAACTACATCATAAACTTCTTGAAGGCAGGAATCATATATTCTACAACTACAGAAAGTTATACCTTGAAAAGATATTTTTTTCCAGCTGCCTCTCCCCATATTTGACAAATAGGGAGACTGCAAAAGACTCTGTAACTTCCCTGAAGTGACAACACTCATTAGTAACATTACCTGAGCCTGGAACCCAGGTCTCCTTGCCTCCCGGACTGTGCTTCTACCACTTCTGCCTTGTAGACAAGTGTTCAAAAGAGGAAGAGTTTTCTTCCTCTCCACTTTCTTCACTGTCTATATCTGAGATTCAGCCCCTGATACTTGGAAATAATTTGGATCTCAAGTCTTCATTTATCTCCTCATCTGCCAAGGCAAAAAATAGGCTCTGGACAAATGTCTATGGGGTGAATTAATTCTCTAAGGTCTTTCTGTTGCCTGTTATCTTCTGTATTTTTTAAAAAAATCTGTTTCTGCCTCAGTGTGTTTGAGACAACCATTACTTATGCTGTCTCAGCCCAGGGAGATGGAGCCTCTGTAGATGTGGCCCTGGCCTGTGCAGGTGCTCAGGTATACATTAGAGAAGCCTGTGTAGTGGCCTGGCAGGCTGATAAAAAGACTGTAGCAGTTTGGGACCTGAGCCCCTCTGTCTTCTAAATTCTCTGGACATGATGGTAGACAAGGATGTCATCAGACATAGCGCCCTCCCTTCACTACATTTTCATAGTAACCTAGAACTAAAGTGCCTCAGGGAGGACTCTAGGGCCACATCTTACTGGTTACTTTAGAAAGTAAGAGAAAATACCCAGTAGAAACTAACCTCAGAATCACCTGCTAAAAGAAAGAACAATTCAACTTGTAGGTCCAAGTAAAGTATCCTTTCATCTCTCTTCTCCTTTCTCTGTTTTCCACCCCAGGCCTTTGCCCTCAACCCAGAGCCAACCTACAGTAACACAGCAATAGCTGAATTGAAGCAAAACCTGTTAGCAGTCATCAAAGGCTGAGTTTCAGCCAAGCAGATAGCTCCTCCAGGCAGCCCTTTCAAGAGCCAGTCAGAGACAAGGGGGCAAATAGCCTGTGTCCTATCTGCAGTAGAATGGCCAGATTGTTTGCTGGTACCACCAAATGAAGGAGTGATCTGGTACTAAGATAGAAGGCTTCCAGAGACCCTCCCAGCCCTAAAAATCTTAAGCCCAAGTATAGTCACCAGATGCCAAGGACACTGGAGAAAGTCTCTGGAGCATGTAGAACACCAAGCCAATTGGAGTGCCTGCTAGGCCAGCCCAGGATTCCTAGCATTCCGGCCACGCCATTTACACCCCCACCCCCGAAGGGCAGCCAATGGCCACAGCAGAGGCCTCAACCAGCAGGCTGAGACCCTCATCAGACCCTCCAAGAGCCTAATTCTTTACTTCGGGCCTGCCTGCTTGCACTGTGCTGAGTTCAGGGAGGTGGACAAACTGTACCTCCCACTTTAGCCTAAGAATCTGACTTGCCATGGACTCTCCAGGCAGTGAATCATTTTTAGCAAGCACTTAAGCAACTTTCCACTGAGTCATTCTGAGGACTGTCAGGTTTACTAATCCTGATATATACTGTGTATACCCTTTGTTCAGATCCCATACCCATCCTGATATTGGAGGAGAGGGGTTATAAACAACAGAATATTAAGGATGCGCTCATTAGAAGTCATTTGTATTAGGGTTCCCTTTGTCCCCTGTCTCTAAAAAGACCTGAAGCACTAAGAGAAATCCTGCTGGTACCAACTTTTGATCTGTGTATGCTTTTGGTTACATAGCTACCTAGAGTATGTACTCTTTACTTGGAGTGGCAGTGCACATTGGATTTCTTTTCCAGACCCTCCATGGATCTGTTTTCCTTTGGCTTCTTCTAGACCAGAGGGCAGCATTTTTTTTTTTTTTTTCTGTAAAGGGCCAAATAGTGTATATGCTAGCATTAGCAGGCCTTGCAGTCTCTGCTGTAGCAACTCTTGCATTGTAATATGAAAGCAGTCATAGGCAATATGTAAATGAATGGGCATGTCTATGTTCCAATAAAACTTTATTTACAAAAACAAGTTGCCGGTCATATCTGGCCTATAACCCCTGTTCTAGACACAACAGGCTAAGTCAAATTAGTAGGTGAGACTTAGTTTCAGCTGCTAGAGTGCTTGTGCATGTCACATTGGGGAAAAATCACTCTTATCCTCCATTCCTTTGGGGAAGAGAGGTAGAAATTGTAGGAATATTTTCATCTTTCCCATTTTAAATATCAAAGCCCATTCCTCATCAAATATTACATACTCTGTAGTAATCAGAATTGGCTAAAGTATGATGCAGTAACAACCTACAAAGTTCAGGACTTAAAACAACAAAGATTTATTTCTTACTCATACTACCTCTTTGTCTTAGGTTGGTGCATGTCATTATCACCAACGGACCCTGGCTGACAGTGCCTTGCCATCGGGAATTTAGTTCCAAAACTATGGGAAGGGAATATAACAAACTGTGGACAAACTGTGGCCTGGCTGTTTAAGACTTTTGGCCAGGAATGACACAGGTTACTTCTGCTCCTCTGGCATTGGCCAGAGCCAGTCACACGACCATGACTTGACTTCTACAGGACAGGGAAATGCAATACTACCATGTGCCTGGAAGGAGGAGAATTTGAATATTGATGGAAAGCCCTAATGACAACCACACACTCTAAGAACTCCTTTTCAGTTTCTTCTTCATGTGATTCCTTGCCTACCTTTAGGTTATCTGGCCTAGTTGTATCTTTTGTCTGACCCTACCTGGCCTTCCTCAGCCATGCTTGTCATTGACATTGATACACGGGGGAGGGACAACTTAGGGACTAAAGCACTGGGACAGCAATTATTCCCTAAAATGCTGTGTAGACCAGCATGAACGTGAAGTCAGGCCTCAGAGCCAGGTCTTACATGCCATTGGATCCAAGGGTTGATTGCCATTGGGCAGCAATCCTAGGAAAAATTGGACCTCCCGTAACTCTGGTTTTGATTTCACTTTAGTTTATTTTTAATGGGAATTTAAATCAGAGAGGAAGTTCTAAGCATATTGACTTTAGGCAGTTCCTTCCCTTAGTGCTATGGAGAGCAGTTATCAAGAGGGAAGAGGAATATGGAATGTGAAAGGTAGAAAGTATAGGTGATATTAATGCAGTATTATGGGCTAAAGTGAAATATATGGCCCATGATTTTAGAAGAAGGAATATATTTGCAAAGACAAAAGAATTAATCGGGGTAAGCCAGTTGCTCTAACAGTCCCCAAATCTCAGTGACTAAAGACAATGAATGTGGGAGTGGAGGGGCCTATAGAGAGGGAGGGCTTTTGCTCCATGCAGTCATTCAGGGACCCAGGCCCCTTTCACTCTAGTGGTCTTTCCTTCCTCTAGAGTCTCACAGTTTATCACTGGAGCCTCTGGTATGTGGTCCTTAGTTTAGGGAAAAGAAAGCAAGGAGAGTTTTGCAGGACGTTTTATAGGTCAGTCTTCTAAGGCATGTTTATCATTTCTTCCCACATTCAATTGACTGGAACTCATTCACATGGCTCCACCTAACTGCAGGCGAGACTGTGGAATGTAGTGTAGCTGGGTGCCAGGGATGGAGGATGGAGATGCGTTTAATGAGCACACAACATTGTGTATTCTGCTGCATACTTGTCTTGAGCAAGGGTGATTCTTTGTAGGAAGGGTTCAGTCTGACTGAGTTTTGACTGAAGTCTTCACTAACATACTCTCAATATTGAAAAGGTTGCCCCTTACAGAGCGTTGTAGGCCTTGGTTGAATGGGAGACTAGTCCTGACCGCAGAAGCCTTAGATAAATGCAATTTCCCCAATCCTTACATTTTACTTCATAATTCACATGGCCTCTGGACCCATATGTAAGAGCACTTGCATTCTCACTGATACAGGTTTGGGATATGTATCCTGGGGCAGGAACGTGAAATAGATGACATTCAGTGGTATCATGAGCAGTGATCCTAGGAAATTCTTTCTGAATCCTAAACTGGGCATAAACCATTCTTAAAAAGTAAAAGGAAACCATTAAAATTGGAACTATAGAACTAATCTTTGTTTCATTTTTGGCCTGGCTACCGGGGCATTCAGAGTCCTTTAACACACATAGAAGAATTATGTTAATCCTATTCATTTTTTTTTTTTTTTTTTTTTTTTTTTTT